>NW_010249125.1:1197-3915 GCF_000690775.1 Eurypyga helias | reverse complement strand
TCTGCCTCTGCCCCTCCCCGTCCCCCTCCGGCGGCCTGAGCCCCGCGCCATCCCGCCCCGGCCAGCGACCAGCGTCTTACCGTGCCGCGACCACAGGCGACTTCTTCCCGGGGTCTAGCGTGGACCCGGCTGGTTCCTCCCCCAGTGATCGTGTGTCCTTGTTCAGCTGCTGTAGTCGGGAACTTAGCTCACTGATCACAGTTGGCTTGTCATCATCAGCCCCATGGATCGGCCTGCTCTCCATGGGGTCCCCCCATAGCTTGGACCTTCTCTGAAAGAGGTAGCGTGGCCGGCCAATGCTGGCTGACGCCAGAGTGGCCGCGTGTTGCTGGGAGATGAGCTCGCTGTCCGAAGACTGCTTCAAAAGTGGGTCCCTGAAAGTAACCGGCCCCTTGCTGAGCTGGGACTTGAGTTTTGGCTTTGGAGGCACTGGTGGCTTCTCGAGTATAAAAGTTTGTCCATCCGCAAAGGAAGTGTATGTGTCAGTAGGCTCCCCGCTTTCTGAGGACAACGTAGACATGCTGGAGACCGTCGAGATGGTGCTTGTGGTCTCCAGGTGATGGTCACTTGAACTTCTGGTGTCCACCTCTTCCACTCCCGAGTCTGCAGCGGACTCCGGGGCTACGGGGGCGTCAGAGGGCTTCCCTGAGGGTGTTCCGCCAGTGGTAGAAGGTGCTACTGCTGCCGCTGGTATGGATGGCGTGCTGGGCGTAGCCAGGTGGCTGACCGGTGTGCCAGGGGTGGTGACCAGGACCCCGTTCGCAAACTCGTCCGGGGGAGGCACCAGCCCTATCTTGGCCAGCTCCTCCCTGGTCTCTTCGTCGCTCGACGACAACTGAGCCGGTGGGAGCGTAACCGTGTAGGGCTCCACCTCCTCCTCCGAACTGCCTTGTCCCAGCGTCTTCTCCGAGGCCGGACTGACCGGAGGCTTCCCCACGGGGCTGGGCTGGGGCTCTGCTTTGGGGGAGTCTGCTGGCTCTGTGCAGGCCTCGGGGACGGCGGGCTTCTCCTCTTTCACCTCAAGTCCGATCTCGTCTTGGCCATTGCTTGTGGCGTGGACCATGATGAGGCCAGCAGTCTTCTGCTGGGACGTGTCCACTATGCTAATAATCATGGACTTCTTGTCCTCTTGTTTTTTCTCCTCCTTCCCGGGTGTCTCTGCTCGTGCCTCAGTTTCTTTTCTCAGCGTGGACGGAGTCCCCCACTGGCTCTTGGCGGGGGCCAAAGTCCCAGAGTCTGTTCCGACTGCCCCTTTGCCGCTGGGCGAGTAGGCAGGGGACACCAAGCTCTCCAACTCCCCCCTCTCTGGTTCTTTGGTTTGGATGTCCACAAACAGGGGTGCTGCTCGGTCTGAGTCGGGGCTGTGGATCGGGGTGGGCGACCGGGATGGGACTTGGGTTGAGAGGGCCCGTTCCCTTGCGGCCAGCGCAAGCGCCAGTGGTGAGTTCGGATCCAGGGGCTTTCCCGTTAGGGGGTGGATGAACGTTGAGGATGAGCTGCTAATTAATGGCTTTAAAGCTGAGACGGGGGAAGGCAGTAGTACATCTCGGCTTCCTAACAACCGCTCATCGATAGACCTGGACTGCTGCAAGGATGGCATGTCGCTGCTGGGGGGGCTTCCTTCGATGGCCCCAACCGAGAGGAAGACAGTGGATTTCCGCCTCTCATCCAGACGCCGGTCTCTGTCCTTCATGACTCCAGCGATGGCAGTGGCGAAGGGGATGCTCGTGGCTTCGACCTGAGCGATGCCGGCGTGGTGCTGATATTCCACTCCGCTCAGGCGATGGCTCCTGCGGGTGGGAGAGGGCTCCCTCGTAAAGCCCCCGGTGATGGACAGCGCCGCCCGCTCCTGCGCATCCTCCACCTGCAACTGCTTGACGAGAGGGCTCTTCTTCCTCTGCGGCTTGGTGGGCGCGAACAGGCTGACGTTGAACTGCCCCATGTTGGCGTAGGGGTTGTCGATCACCCTCCCCTTCCGCTTCAGCTTCTCCGGAGGGGTTGCGGATGGGCCAGGCCGGGGGATCTCCGTGGGCTCCACGGGAAGATGGGAGGAATCCTGTAGGATTATCATGGATCGGGCCCTCTTCTGCCTTTCGGGGTAAGGAATGGAAGTCCTCGCCTGATCGTACATCTCGGCTGCGCTGATGACCTGTGGGAGTCCGTGGAGCTTCGCCTCCAGGCTTGGCTTAAAGCTTGACCTTATGGTATCGTAAGCTCTTCCCGGGGGTGGAGGCGGCGAGAAGGATGGAGGGGGGCCTGTGTCAAAGTAATATGGAGAAGGAGGTGGGGGCGGGGCCGTCTGAGGTGGTGGTGGAATCCCATGTCCTTCCCTTACAGTGTCTTGCATCGATGTGCTCCGGGGAAACTTCCCATCCAGCAAAGAAGCGGCCAGTTTCTCGTCTTCACCTGGAAAACAAGAAGAACGGTGCCGTCAGAGGGGACGTCTCCAGAGAACCCAGAGCGTGACAGTCGCCGCAACTGGGACACACGCCGTCCCCTTCTCCCCCCACCCCACTTTCTCTCCGAGGTGACCTCCCACTTCAGCTTTTCCTTGAGTGTTTGGCCCTTTGCTCGTGTTCCCTTGGCACAGAAGGGTGGCCACGGGCTCTCCCAATGCTGTACGTCGGTTTAAATCCACCGGACAGCTGTGCCCAAGCCCCTTCCAACCAGGATGCACATCCAAGCACTTTCCAACCAGGATGCACACCCAAGCACCTT
>NW_010249125.1:0-688 GCF_000690775.1 Eurypyga helias | reverse complement strand
GCCCAAGCCCCTTCCAACCAGGATACACGCCCAAGCCCCTTCCAACCAGGATGCATGCCCAAGCCCCTTCCAACCAGGATACACGCCCAAGCCCCTTCCAACCAGGATTAACACCCTCCAGACCGACGCAACAGTGACACGCCTCAGCGCTCGCTCCAACCTCCCGACACCCGACTTGCCAACGCGTGAGACAGCCGAGCGCAGCCAGGTTGTGCAGCTTGCACGCTCGCCGTTCCGTCACACTCCCCCTCCCCCCGAGGGGTTACATATGCTGCGACGTGCCAGACGGAATGGAGCAGCCGGGTCTGGCAGAAACGCTCTCTGTTCCAAGACCTGCCCAAGGAAGGCGGCGTCTGCCGCTCGCGCTAAGGTGCTACCGGGGTGCACGTCGGGAGCGTCTCCAGGTGCCGCAACACTCAGTGGAAGAGGGTGAGCATCTTGCAAAGTGAAGTAACAGGAGGAAAACCCCATTACAGCAGCGAGAGAGGTGCAAGTGAACGGGCCGAGCCCGCTCCCGCCTCCCCCTCTTCCCACGTCCTGCTTGGCTCATCTCCGGCCTGCCGCAGCTCCCCCTTCCCAGCCACAGTTCAGCCGTTTTCAGGGTGTCCAATTGCTCGCGACGGCCGAAAGCCACGTCCTGGCACAGCTCCGCGGTGCCCGCCCGCGTTGCTGGCTGGAATGCTGCTTC
>NW_010249124.1:631-14631 GCF_000690775.1 Eurypyga helias | reverse complement strand
AGTCCTTCTCCTCGGAGCTGCTTTTTTTCTACGAAACTATGTAGTTTTCCATACTTCTACTATATATTTGGGTTCTATTGTCTTGATATCTCGCAGAACATCTTCTCCAGTTCCATATCAAAGTGCATACCAGTAGCTATACCTCAAAGAGCTCATGAAACTAAGTAAAGCTTTATTTTGAGAAGGTTTACTTGAACCAAACAAATCTTTTCAATCCTGGTGATAAAGGTTTTAAAATTTATCACGTAACAAGAGAGAAAAACTGGAATAACAGTTAGTATTCATGCAAAATTGGTTTGGATAGGAATACACTCTTCCAGTTCCACTGCCTCTTCATCTGAGGTGGGCAAACATAGGTTGAATTATACCTTTATGGCACACAAAGTATAAATTTCTCAGGAGTGAGAATCTGTCCCACAAAACTAGCACTCCTAACATAATAATGATAAATGAGCTAAGTCTGGGCTGGTTGACCTTTTTTGAACATGCACTCTCAAAATAGAAATTGCAAATGAATGTTTGAGGATAGAAAATAGCCTGATGTTACTAATTTATTAAAAACTATTTGCTTCCACTAGAGTTTTGCCATATTTCCCCACTTAGACTGTAAAGATAAATTCCCTCAAGAGTAATTCCATTTAATTAAACTATTAAGTAATTTTTATACCTCATTAAAGCAATAGATTTATTATAAGGGAAATATATGTACTTTCAGTCTACCTTGTAAGATTGCTTGCACAGTCAGTTTTACAGGTATGCCTTTTCTTATTTAAAACATTTTATTCCAGTTCTTTTTTTCAGCTCAGGGAGATATTGTTATGAAACATTAGTCATCATCTTTTTGACATATGTATTCCAAGTTCAAAGCTTGTGTGATACAGGCAAAACTCTTTAGTATCAAGCATTTTAAATGGAATATTTTCTTCCAATTAAAAAGCATCAGGATTGAGAGCTTTATCTAGGGAAGATATATCCACATACATTTGCTACGAAGTAGGAGCAAAATATAACTTGCTTGTTCTATCACTACGATCGCAACATCTTCAAGGAAAAGGAAGAAGGGTTTGTAACTTTTTTTCTTTAGCACATAAAAAAGCATTACATATCTTTTCAAAAGATAAAGACTTTTTCCAACATCCAAAAGTTAAATTCTCATTGCAGTATCCCTCTTCCCCTTGAAGCACTCACGTTTGCAGTTTTGCCTTAGAAATTTTGTGTTGGTACCCATTACGCAACGCTTTCTGGTTTATTATATCTCTTTATCAATTCAGTTAACCTGAAGTGAACATTAGCTTCACATTAGTCCTACTATAG
Organism: Eurypyga helias; assembly: GCF_000690775.1. NCBI lineage: Eukaryota > Metazoa > Chordata > Aves > Eurypygiformes > Eurypygidae > Eurypyga > Eurypyga helias. The sequence continues at coordinate 13,317 of NW_010249124.1, read as the reverse complement.
CTATTAGATTAAAGAAAACAAAACCTGACAAGCTGAGGAAGTGATTTTTTTTTTCTTACAGACAATGCAGATATTTGCTTTTATTTGTTATCTGAAAATGCTGTTTTCAAAGATTCATCAGTATGGATATAGTTGGATACAGCTGCTAAATACTGATCGAACTTTTCTTTCAAATGTTTCTACCAAAATCAGTAATACCAAATTTGATGCTCTTGGTAGGGGAAGAAGCAAAAGAAGAAAAAGAGCCTAGACCTATTCCATTTCGTACATCATCTTCAATAAAAGAGTTATTATAATACCACGTTTTCAACAGATTGAGAGTTATAAAGGGGACCTTTAGCCTAAGGCCATTTGTCTCCCTAAGATTGTTAGTTGGTTTGTCAGTTTGGTGGTTTTGTTTGGTTTTAAGTCAACTTAAGCTCCTGCCCCAAAGACAGGAACTTAATTTAGGCTCTCTGAATTGTATTCTGGAGGTAGCTTTCTCTTCTCAGCTGACTACAGGGGAAGTCCAGGGAGACAAACTTCTTCAGGCTAAAATTAGCCTTTTTTTATATAAGCCCCCTTCCTGAAGTGACTTACTTCAGATTACCTGACATTGCTTGGGTCAGAGAAATTAACAGTGTGCTAAAGAGAGATAACATCTATTCTTTCCTTAATTCTTAATTTTATTGGATAAGAAATGAAGTTCTTAAGAATTAAAATCTTAATTCTCTTTATTAGTCTTCTCTTCTACTTAAATCCCAGGCTGCAGTCATCAGGAAACCATCTTCCCAATAGTGTTGCCTCACAAACCAAAAGAAATAAGAAAGCTAGAACTAGTTACTAGGTTTGCAAAACACTTAATGTATGCTCCACTAACCTTTTTTTCACACCCTGCCTTTATTTCTTCTTTACAATATGTAACAACTGACTGTGAACAAGTAGCACTACCTAGCTTAAACAACAAGACATATGTCTGCATCTATGCAAAAAAAATCTATCTAAAGACAAATTAATACCAATGATACTGTTTGATCTGTGTAAATAAGATGATGTCAAATTGTGCTGAATGTGTTTCTAAGGCGTGTAAAGATTTTTTCCAACACAAACTTTTTTGTTGTTGTTAATGTTTCTTAGTTAGAACAATGTTTATTTTAATTTCCATGGTGCTTAATGGCAACCCACAAATTCATTTTCTAAGTGTTCCTTCCAAGTGTTTTCTTTTTAACCCTCTTGGAGAAAAAAAAGTGTATTTTTACAGAACAAAGAGGATAAAGTTACTAACCGAACATGTAATTTTTGTGGTTTTGTTAAAGGAAATATTTAAATTTAAAGTCAGAGCCAGATACGATTTTTTTTCCAAAATTCTCCTTATCCAGTTAACTCAGAAATTATTTTCTGAAGAAAGAAGAGAATCTAGAAGATATCAAACAGGGTAACTACAATACTTTCCATAACAATTCATTTGCCAAACTGAGTGAATGGTACCACACTTTTTCATCACCCACATGACAGAAAAAACACTTCAATTCTAAAAGCATGTTAAGCTGCTTTTGAACTAAGTTGAAGCAAAAAGCAAAGTTCAACCACATAACTTGTTTTAGTTACTACCAATGCCTTAACTGAACATTGTACTGAAGAGCTTCATGAATATTCCATAACAGAGTAACCAATTTTACAATTTTAGTGCTTTGGTATTAAAACTTACATTTTCTTCTTCATTTTTTGCAGCAGAATGGAATAATAGAATTTTATTTAGTTTACTCATCAGGTTCATATTCTGTCTTCATTTGTACTTCTGCAACTGTACTAAGCCAAATATCAGCCATTAGTAAGTCACATAACTTTTCTAGTCAAATTACTCTGCAAAGGCATGTAGAAGTTACTCGCTCAATCGACTTTCACAAAGCTAGACAGTTGTAACCCTTACTATGACGGGTTAATATTCCTTAGGGAGGTCTGTATATTGAACACATGCTGAATATACTTTGCATCGGTACATTGCTCAATCTTTATCCATGAGCGGAACGTTGAAATGTCACCAATTTAAATCATTATTTCATAGCACAAGTGCATAAACGTATAATAGGTCAAAAGACCTATTTAAAAACCTCAGAACATTCAAAATAGTAGCAATATAATTCTTTGGCTTTCTCAAATAAACACTTGCTAATATAGCTAAGATTTACCACTGTGAAGACGAAATTATCATTCCCCAATGTACTTAAGTGAAAGCAGTCACCGTATCTTACTTCTTCACCTGAACTCCGTATCAGATGTTAGTATTGTGTAATACTGCTTCAGGATAGGTCCTAATTATGCAATTCACTATGGAAAAACTCCTCATGTTATCTAATAGTAGCTGTCTGGTCTTCTGCACATCTGAACTAAATCTCACTTTTGTCACATCCCCAAACCACACTGCATTTTCAGTTAGCAAGAATGCACAGTTACACACTGAGTTTCATGGTGTGACTTCCACGCCTGAACATCCATCTAAGCAAGAGTATTGAACTCAGTGGGAATTGTTTCATAGTTATGGACAACCATATAGCTTTTGAATATTAGTCGAGCAATACAACAATGATTTTAATCCTCTAGTTCCTTAATTTCAGTTTCTGATCCAGACTGCAAAGGATTAACTTTTTCAGAGACAGTAGGATATCACTGTTGGCCTCAACAGAAGAGTGTGTGTTCTATAAATATTTTCTTAGCGTTCCATATCTTCTCATCTATAACTTTTTTACTATTTTTATGAACAATTTAATTGAAATTAGTTGAAAAAGCAGCACTTTAAAAACTAGCAAGTGGTCAACATACATGTTAATCAAACAAAAAAATTACTGTTTTTAAACATTATCAGAATAACAAGTTACCTGCGTAACTTTTATACACACAAGACTGCTATTAACTTCACGGATGAGACCTGCAAATGAGAAATTAGCCCAGCTGTTTCAAATCACTTAGGTAAAATTTAAAATGCAACCAGAAAGGTAGATATTACCTACCAGAGGAATTTAAGGTCTGGAACTGTCATGGCCAACATAATGCCCTGAAGCACAGGTGAAGACCGGATTGCGAAAATTCAGCAGGCTGATGGTTGGAATGATGTAAGCAGGAGCTTCCTGTTTTAAACATGAAAAGTAGGAATTTAATGTTATCTAGACAGAAAAGGGGTTTTTTTGTTTGTTTATGCAAAGCAGACAACTTCTCCCAGACAGATGACCAAGCAAAGAAAGAAAACAGGATGTTACCACAGGTTAATTTCTTTCAAATAATCACAGAATAACTAACCAGTGACTAACAGAAATAAAGTATGTAGTCTGTTTGCTTAAGAACTACAGAGATCTTATTCTGCCATTTTTTATGGAAGTTAACTTCAACAAAAAAGGCCTCTAGAAATTTCAAAAATGAGCTGAAGGAAGCCAGAGGGGGAGTTCTTCAACAGAATCTCCATCTCTGGTTTTGTGAGCATCTGTTTAGCATTCTGGTTTTCCCAATGTTATTTAAAACCCATGAAATCAAGGGGCAGGGGGTGGTGGTGGTGGGAAAATAATGGTGAAGTACACATGCTCTGATCCATAAAAACAGTATTTGCATACTCTGAGTAATCTTCAAAGAAAAAGTCCAGTATTTTGCTGTATATTTTCAAGAAAAAACTACATCTGTGACAGGTGATTAAAAGGGTATCTAAAGGACCAGGTGCAAGTGAGCAGTGTCTGTAATGTGGAACTCCCAGAGTTTCATCACACTTAGACCTTGTGTACCGACCTCATATGTGCACAAAGGGACATCATTAGTGAAGAAACCCCTTCAGGTGCAAGGAAATGTTCAGGGAACGGATTCTTGATCCTCAGCTGCCTTTTTCAAATGACCAGAAAGCAGATGAGGGCTGCTGTCTCTGGATATTACTTTATTCTCCCTGGCTGAGCTTCAAACATCTGTTATATAAGGAAGGTCTAATTAGGATGGCTGCCTCTAGCTGGCTGGCTGACATTTACTTGCCATGGGAAGAACCTGTCCACTAACAACATTCCCATGAGCCTGACTAACACGCCTGAAGAGCAGACTACATAGAGTCTATAGCCTGCTCCCAATGACTGCAGAACCTCAGATCTTTTCCCTTTAGGCACTGCAGCCTTGATGGAAAAATCTGCAAAATAGATGAGGGTCTGCTTTAAAATCTAACAGTGCTCTGCACTGCTTTGGAAAGATGACAAGCATATGGACTGCCATCAACTATTAGAACTTGGTGTGAAATCACGGGAGAGTTATCAGCATGTAGCTTTCATGAGCTGTTTCACACACATTTGCAAAAGTTTTCCAAAATAAAGCTAAGATATGGATGTCTATGTTTTGTAACCTATGTATCTCTACATTAAGAAACAATTTGTTTCTAAGTAGGTGAGCTAACAAAGCCTGTTCTTCAGATATCTTATTTTAATGATTTTGCATCTTACCTCCCTCATCATAATAAGCTCACTTGTCTCTCAGTCTCCTGCCAGTCTGGAGGGACAAGAGACAGCATTTGCTGTGCCTGGTTTAGAGCTTCACACATGCCAGTTTGCCAGCTGGCAGAACAAACAGAATCAGTGATGATTTCAGCTCACAGTGGAGCCTTTCCCTCTCTAGTACCGCTATGCTGGGTCTCTCATACCACACCACTGATTTTCACTTATGGGAGCCTAATACTTTTGAGAGGCTCTTACCAAATTCAGCAAGTTGGACAAGTTCAAAGGCTACTGGTAGGGAATGAAGGGAGGGCAGGGAAGAAGGGGGAAGGAGAGTTGGCTGACAACCAGAATAACAGCACAATCTTTATTCCAAGGAAAACAAGACCAAAAATAGATTTTGGAAAGAACAAATGCATAGCTGACACTTAAAGTAGGCTAGCGGACAATGTGTAATGAGAAACGTCTCTAACCAGTAGCCATAAAATGAATTTTTCCTTGAAAAAAGCTTAAGCAGCCAGGTTGTCTGTTCAACTCTCCCTCTTCCCCTCTGCACTGCAACGACTTTTGAAGCTGGTGACCAGTTTCAACCAAAGCTGACCCAGAGAAAGGCAAGTATCGGGCAGTTTGGATTCCCATGGCAGATGCAAGTTCAGCGAACAGCAACCGAACCAGAGACTATACAGAACAGCTTTGAACTACAGAATAAACGGAGGTAACAAGCGTGGTGAGGGTGCTATACCTATAGGACACAGTTCTAAGGAAAATCAGGTTTCTGTATTTCAAGTATTTGACAGTTTCATGAAACATAAAATCTACAGTTCATAAGTTTTACACATCTCCTCCTCCCAGTGTCTTCTCCCCTTCCCCACTTAGGTTATTCATATAACCACATGTTGTCAATAGTAAAAGTTACTTCATTGTAGACGAAGCACAGATGTGCTAATTTTACAGGCACACCATTGTAACCACAGAAGCACCTCCCAAGCCTGACCTAAAATATAATCACTGGAATTCTAAGAAAAGTTCAATAAACAAGTATCAATAAATATTTATGATTATAACATTTGGACTTTTCTGTGAGATCTGTTAAAATTTGAAACCAAAACAAAACCCACAATCAGTCTTGTTGACATTTTTGTTTAAGAATAATCCGATAAAGCTACAAAATATCAAATTATTCCACAATTAAAACCAAAATTGAAATATTGAAATTAAATCCCAAGTATGCTCAAAAGTCATTACAGAAAAATACTGTAATAAGGTTGCAAATATAAGCTATTCTGCAGTAGAAATGAGAGGTGCTACTATCTATGTAACTGCAACTCTTATTTTGAGAAAAAATGTAAGCCATCTACATGGTAGTAGTTTATTCAGAAAAATAAAGTAGCCCAAATGTACTTAGAAGTACTACAGGATTTAGGTGTGCCCTCAAACTAGAGAGTACCATAGTGCCTCTAAGCATCACTACATCTGTATGTTCACAGGCACAGCAACCCTTGAACAAGAACATTAATCACTATCTAACAACTTAAATAAAAACTAAAAACAGTATGTATTTCTACCACTGATACATTCTTGATATCTGACCTCTCAATTGGACTTCAGAACATATGTTAAGCAAAAGACCTGAAATAATTTTGTGACTGTTGTTCAACTGCCACAACTGTCACAATTCAAACTGAACAGCACACAATGCAATTCGAGCCAATCTCAGTTGAAACTTGAGGACACTTCAAGCAATTAGGAATAAAGAGAACAGATCAGTTATATTGTTTTCAAACAAGGTTCCAGTTTTTCCAAGTCTTCTTTTCCTTGTCTAACTTGGTCCTCAGTAGAAGAAAGAACACGGCATAGAAATGCCTGAAGCAACAATTTGATTCTGTAACTGAACTTGTACTTTCCAAAATAACATGCTTTCCTTCACTTGCTATGTTTTATGAAGGAAGTTGGATTTCCTGCTCTCTTCAAGAAGCAACTGAATGTTCAGGGCTTTGAGCCCCAGAGACATGCTAAGGATTCCATGAGCTACTATTTAGTTTCTTTTCTTTTTGATAGAAGGGTTCCCATAGCTGCCTCAGGAGCAAGGACATTTCAGATTGGCTGTTGTAATGTTACAGAGAGGAAATCCACACAGTCTGACTCACTCTATACGCTGGTTTTCACACTTGATATCATGGGACTGGAGAAATTCAGAGAAAGATCAATATTTTCAGCAACTTCTCTTGTTTTGAACTCAGTCACACAAGTCATGAAGAAGCAACAGAATTCAGTAGGGATCCAACTGTCCCCTTTGACACAAACACTTCGGGATTTATACAGTTAGACCACATTTTGGTGACAGATAACAGCACAAGGCACCTGTAACTACGTAGCAACTCCACCCTCTAATATACCGAGCATCCTTCTCATATTCTCAGTCCCGTAATCTCCCTGTCCCAGAAAGGGCTGGTAATGCACTACAGTGATTTGTACATAATTTTTGAGATTTTTATTGCTATAGCAACTGAGGGTAGGCATTTAAACATAGCAACAGACTTTTTATAGCACTTTCTTGGATGTCAAAATGGCATGTTGTTTTATTTTCTAAGCAGATGCTCAGAAGATAAGTACACAAGATGATTGTACAGTACCCACCTTCAAAAGGAAGAAAAAACCTCCCAACTACACAGCCTCTGAATCATATAAGCAGAAAAATAAGTGTAAGGCATATTGTGAGTTTAAAGGATTTTGTTCTAAGAAAGCATATCACTAACTACTACTAACAAGAGCAGGTGAAAAATGTTGATTTGTGCCCATTTTGTAAGAAGATGTGTGAGAAATATACCAAGTCCTACTCTGAAGGAAAAAACTTTCTGTCAGCTCCAATCTTATCTGTTAAGTAACAGAAAAAGGGAAATTGTCTTCCTATTAAGTGGAGCCAGATTCTCAGAAGGGATCAAAATCCACTGAAGCAGACCCTTAGTTCATCACAAGCTTGCCATATTCCAAACACAGCCACAGTGATTTACAAGAAGTGAGAGTTTCACCTGATGTGGTTTAAGGAAATATAATTCATCATTTTCATAATAAGAAAGGGTACTTTTCTCTGGTTTAGTATTTTTCTTCTTTAAGTTCTGTATCGTTGGTACAAGTGATCAGTGAAAAACACCACTTGGTGTTTAATGTAATTTCTGAACATATTCCTAGACATGGAAATACCAAACAGCAACAGGACAGATTTCCTGAGGGATCCTTAGGTATTATTCACCTTTTTGTTATGGTTATATGTCAGCTTTGTATAGAGCAGAATGACGTTTGCCATTTTACCAACAAAAATTATTTTAAATATGTTAAACAGGAAATGCCAAAGACTTTTAAAAAATGAATCCAACAGAAAATGCCAAGAGCTTCTTATAAGGGTACAAGGTTGTTAATATTCCAGTGAGTCTTCCATTAGCATGCAGTATGTAAGATTTTGAAGGGACATTTTAATGTTGTGTTTTGTGCAGGAGATATTTCCAAGAGGTTCACAAAAGCTCAGCACACAGATAAAACCTGAGTTTTACATGTTGAGTTTTTAGAATATATCTCACAAATTTTTTCTCCCTGCCCCTCACAGATAATTTGTCTTAACTCAGTGAATAAACACAGAGCAGTTTTCAAGCCTCCCAGTCTTGCTTTAAGTATCTAAGATACTTGGGAATTCTGATACATCTGCTTGGTTTCTAAAGTCTGCTCCACTGCACGTACTAAAACCAGCTTTTAGAGCAATGATGATAGTAACACCTATCAAAGAATAGGAATGATAAGTTTATTAACTGCAACAGCCCTCAGGGAAGTCAAGATGATGAGCACAACTACACCTGCACAGGGAACTAAGCACAATATTTAGATTTGCTTACGAGATTTTACCAGTCTGAGAGTGAGGAACATCAGCTTAATTTAGGACCTCCTCCTGGGGCAAACTCCACCCTCCATCGTGACTAGGCCCCTAATTGTATCATGCTATTTTCATGGTCAGTCACATTCATTCACTATTTTAAAAGAAAAATATTGGAAATTCAGTGGCTGAAATTGTGAAGCACGTGTGAGTTTTTACCACTGTTAAATTATTTCCCCTCCTCTCTACAAGGTCTCCTTCAATTTAAAGCGAGACATTTTATTTTTATATTTTCTGTTCAGCAGTTGGAGCATAATTCAGCACAACCTTGGAAGTTTTAACAGGAAATGTCAATCAACATATCGTGCTTTATTATATTCTACTACCTGCACACATACACCTCCACCTAAAAAGGCCTTTTCAGAGACATTGAAGAGAAATTGGAGGAACATTTGAAAATGAAACAATGGATTTTTCTTTTCCAAAATTTCAGAAACAGATCTCATTCTACGGATCCTACCATTTGTTAGTCCAAGTGCAAAATGAGACGGGCAAAAATGGACCCACTGTTCCTACTCAAATTCTCCGAGATTTCAGATCCTATTTCCTGTTAGCTAACATAGCCTTTGCCTTTGTGGTATTCACCAAGAGCTTGATCTGGCACTACTGAAGTGAATGGAAACTTTGCTGATGATTTCAAAAGCAAAGGCTCAGAGCCAAATTCCCCATGTATAACTTCAGCGTTACAAAACATTCTGCAGAATTATATAAACACTAATAATTTTACTCTGACAGAAAGCCCCTTGCCCAAAGCAATTGCTGTACTTGACCCAGCAGCACAGAATTTCTACCACATATCCATTTCCAGGATGCAAAACCTTAGAACTGGTAAGAAAAGAAGTGTGCAACTCCTACATAAAATCCTTCCCCCGCTCCCCCCTCCCCCCAGTTAATTGTATCAACTTTCCCTTTGCTTTTTGCAGAATTTGCAGGAACTAGCCCAGTGGACCCCCGTTTATAGCCGTGAGATAGCGTCTGTTTGGACAATCACCTGTATAAGTGTATTTGCACATAGACTAAGGGACAGCAGATTCTGAAGTATAACTTTGTATCATGACAAAACACAACAGAATATGCTTTAGCTGGGGGAAGAAACTTTCAGGTTTCCATACACACTTGACATACGTTACCTGCCAAGGTTGCATGTTTCCCTCCCTGCCCCTCTCATCCTGCCCCCTCCAAGCAATCTGTGCTAGCATAAAAAAAATTATGCTAGCATAATGGTCTTACTTGTCCAAACCCACAGATGACCATATTTACAATTTTACAGGCCCCTGTTGACTTGTGATACCTAAAGACTTTGGGGTTTGTACGTTTTAAGGGTAGGTAAAAGTTCTGGCAGGTGATAAGGTGTTCTTCATTTCAGCTAGTTGCTGCGGGGTGGTGATGGTCACTGTTGGTTTTGTTGTTTAAATCTTTAAGGCACTTAACACATTTGGTAATTACTATGTAAAACTGAATTTCTCAAATTATTTTCCAGATTGGAAAATTAACAAGTCACATTGAAATAAACAAAGTAAAGAAAAACAAAGAAATAGCGTGTTACACCTACCTATCAAAGAGTACTAGATCATGGGATGCTGTTAGAGCCCAAGCCCTCGAACAAAACCTGACGCTACAAGACCACTTTAAGTGCCAAATTCCTCTCTCCTTTTCGGAATTCTTAGGACAAGTAAAGGGAAACAGAGTTATTATTGCCAAGTGCTACCGTAGCAGTCACAATCTTAGTTCCCCCTAATGTACCACCACATGTGTACATAAGCAATAATTCATGTCTTGAGTCACTAGTTTATAAGTTTACAAAGATCCATCACCCACTCAGATTTCCTTTCTGACAGTGATACTAAGATCCAAAACATCTCTTTGACCCACTTTTCAAAAGAATTACAAGAGGAGAACACATCACAAGGAAATTCTTCTGCTTAGTTTACAAGAAGGCTGGAAGTTAGGACAGAAAAGAGAGAGATCTCTGCCCACAGATCCCCCAGATCTTTAAATAGCCCACAAACCTTGAAACAGCAAGGATTTTCTTTCCTCTTCCACTCACAACCCATTTGGTGTTTCTTTTTCCTGGACCTAAACACTCCTCCAAGAACAGCAACTAGATGAGGCAAGAGAACTCCATGACATGTAAGGAACATACACATATGACCCTTGAAATGAGCAGCTTTCACATCTGTCTCTTCTCAGTACCAACACCCTATACCTCAGTTGCCATACCCTGCCTAATCCAGCTTTTCAAAAAGTGATTGGACACCACACTAGGCTGTCAGAAAGCAGATTGATCCAAAGGAGGATGGAAGAAGCTGGTGCTAAAGATTGGAACTATGAACCTGGCTGCTAGATAATTCTTAACTTCCACTGCTTTGGTCCCAGATAAATAGGACTATAGTTACTAAAACTGACTCAAACATATAAAAAGATAGGAGGGACATGTACAAGTTTCATGTCCACAGCTGACTTAGAGCTTAATCCAGAGGGATGTAAAGCAGCAGGATTTATACAAATTAAATATATTGATAATCCTAGGTACTTTATCATAGTGAGGATAACACAATATTTTCACCATGTACAAATGAGCAACCTGTACTTTTTGTACTACAAAACCCTTGTCATCATAACGTCTTTACTGCAGATAAATTTACACATAGGCACTATATAATACATTCTAAGTTACCAAAAAAAAAAAAAGGATTGTATGGAATATGAACAATAGTTGCTGAAATGCTACAAGATATCCTATATTAGATATATATACTTAGTTCAGACATGGGGGAGTTAGATTTGTTATTCTAGTCCATACACAAAGTTAAAAATAACATTAAAATTTAAACACCTTCTAAATTCTGTCTGAAGTTCCACATCCTTACACAAAACATCACAAGTAAAGTAACATATTGTTGCAAATCCTGATTTAGGAAAATGTCCACCCGTCACACATAGGCAAGACCAGCACATCAGTACGAGGGCCTCTGGGGGCTAGAAAATGCAAGAATATCAAAAGAGCAAGGACTCCCTAGTATTCAGCATCTACTATATCGGACTGTTTCTTATTTTCCACTGTTAGTTCTACTAAACATAGATGTCTATGGGTTGTATTGTTAGTTTATTAAGCTCTAAATTTGGTATAATTGTTGATTTGGGATATAATTGTTGATTTAAACCATGAAGGTCAGCTAAAAGAATAACATAAAAGTACTAACTGTTCACTAAAGATAGTCCTGAGAAAAATAAAAGGAAAATGAATTTTTTTGCAACTGGATCTGAAATGTTCTAACAACTTAAGATTCATGAATGAAATGAATTTTCATTAACGTATACACAACATGTACCATATCAAAGATAAATGCAATAACTGCTAGCACTCACAGGAACACTGTCTATGCTCAGAACTCTAAATTAACCCAATCTTTGCATAGCATAAACTGAAAACTACTGTCTAATCACTCCGCAAAGATGGAAATTCACTGCTTATTGCAGAGAATTTTTCACCAGACGAAGCCATGCAATTTATGATTTGAAAAATCAACTCACTAACACAAGTTTTTACTAATTTGAGTTAGTGACAGAAACCTGAGTCTTCAGTTTTAGCTATCATTTTGTTGTACTGACCTCATTCTTTCATGTTGTTTACATACTACCATCTGAAAAAAAGAGCTTAACATACACATTAGTTCAACAGAAAAAGTGTTCTAATTTGCCAAGAAAATAAAATACACTTCAGTGCAGAGCACCTACCAAACACCACAGATAAAACTGAAGACTGAAATATCAGGAAAGGTAAATACTGTGATTTTTTCATACTAAAGCAAACATGCCTTAACATTTGAAGGGTTTTTTAGGGTTTTTTTTAGTATACAGCATTCCAATTAGACACAACTTCATGGTATTAATTTACCTCTAACATGATTAAAACCAAAGACATACTGTATAAAGAAATGGCTCTGGAAATGTCATTTTAAAAAATAGGTTCCAGACACACGTAGATAATCCATCAAAATGAACAACTCCGGCACTGTTAAAAGCAAGCATGTTGGAAGGAAAGTCATACAGTTTAAAAAAACCCACAGAAATCTGTTAAATATCTGTTTCCCTATAACATGTATTGCTGCTAACGAAGACTCTCTAACGGTTGGCACAATACAGATGCAGTATCTGTGAATCAGGTTGCCTTGTATTACTGACTACGTACCTTTATTAATCAAGTCTCAGAATAATTATCACAGCTTTTTCTTTTTCATTCTTGTATATTCCCAAACAGTACATAAGAAGAAGTAGGTTTTGTTAACTACACTCATTTTTTAAGCAGCTAAAATCTGAAGAAGTAGAAATGG
>NW_010249124.1:0-600 GCF_000690775.1 Eurypyga helias | reverse complement strand
GGGGAGGGGGGGGCGGGGAAGGGAAGGGGAGAGGAGGAGGTAGAAAGAACCAGCTACTCGGTATCACAACAACAAGGTACTGTACCTTTAAGGAGGAAATATGGTTCCGTTCTGTTTCATGGCTGAAAACGAGCTTATTCTCGGTTTTAGAGATTACTTACCCAAAACTTCAGTTATTCCTCTTTTTCCCCTCAGGCCAGCCTCTCTCTCACTCTTGGGAGCTTTTACCATTTAAGGTCAATGTTACATCTGGCTCTAGTAACTAAAGCTGAAGCAATTTTTAACTCAGAGATCCAACAGGCTGTCTAACATTAGAATGAGAGTTTAAATTTAAAGTAACTCTTCAGAAAGCCTCTTTCTTGCCTCAGAGAATTACAGAATAAAAGGCTTTCCCATTCTGGCATAAGTACTCCGAGTACAATGCAATGCAGATATCCCATTAAAATTCTTCATGTTCATTGCACATAAGGCTCTACTTACTCATTTCAGATTAAAATGGGCAAGTAGGAAGAACAGATGAAATAGTTTGCATCATGTTATGTTAACCCTTAGAAATTTTTACTGAAACAGCTGCTACTATTTTTCATTACCCACCCCCCC
>NW_010249123.1:0-917 GCF_000690775.1 Eurypyga helias | reverse complement strand
TCTGCTTTTTTTAAAAAAAAATTAGTACTGGAAATAATTTTGAATATCAAAAGTGGAATTTTTCATACAATTTTATTTTTTTTTGTCCAACGTTTTAATTAGCATAGTTTGTCAAAATTGTTTCTCTCTGAAAAAAGTTGTGTTGTGCTGAATCTACATTTTCAGCCTGAAAATGGATGTGGAGTGGTTGGACTTGATGTTCTTAAACGTCTTTTCCAACTTAAAAGATTCTGTGATTCAATTGCTTAGAGACATGGTTTAGTGGTGGATTTGGCAGTGTTAGGTTGAGGTTTGGACTTGATCTTAAAGGTCTTTTCCAACCTAAAAGATTCTATGATTCTACTTTCTCAGTAGTAGACACCTGATGCCAAGCTCTGGTTCATACAGCTAGTTCTCATACCAAGTTGATAACAAGCCTAACTGTGTGATCTTCCACAGTTAAAATAAGGCATGTGGTCTGTTACTACCAATGGAATGCTGGGCACAATAATGTTTATGTGTTTACCAATTATGCTATATGTTTGTGCTTATGTTTGAGTTTAAAACAAGCTGATACTAATTAAATCCTGCTTAGTGAGCTTCTACTTATGTGAGTGCACCAGGTTTCTGCTCTGGCTATTTGTGGAAAACAGTTTACCCAAGAAACAGAGAAAATGCACTTGTAGTGAGTTGTGATTCTCAAAGTAGTCTGTCAGGGGTCCAACTAATTAGAGTATCTGTATTTCAGCCATTATATTAGTATGGTGTGTCTTAATTTAAAAAGTGGAATAAAAAGTTCTTATAGCTGAACTTATCTGCATGGATGGGTGATAGTTTAGGGCACAGTTGGGATCATCAGTGAAGCTGGAGTTGTAGAGTCTTCATCTTCATGAAGCACCACTCATTATGTAACTTTCTTTTTTTTTTTTTTTGTAACC
>NW_010249122.1:0-43642 GCF_000690775.1 Eurypyga helias | reverse complement strand
TGATTCTATGATTCTATGTTTATTACTTACAGTTGGACAATAGTAAGGGAGGTGCATCCTCACTGGAAATTGTGTTTTCTGTGCTGTTTCCAAAAGTTGGCTTTAGTGCCCTCATTTGGGCTTTTTCAGGAAAAAAACCAAAGAGCATTTCAATTATGTGAAGTATGTTTCTGTGAAAAGGTTCAGTCTGGCCCATTTGAATGCTTAAGAAATGCACTCATTGATGGTTCTCTAGCAGTGTGTGTTCTGCTGGTTCTGCTCGCCTGTTTTCCAGCTTATATATGTACATTATCACTGCTGGTTTTTTCCATGTAACTTAGACCTTATGCTTCTGAAAGCCAGGATCCTGATTTTACCTGCAAAGGCCCCTGTTAGCAGGCTGTTGTGTAAAACAGTATCACTGGGAACAACAGTACAGTAGTGTAGCCAAGCAATTTTCCAGCTGTGCCAGGTCACTCAGCCGGCTTCCCCTTAGCTCAGTATCTCTGGCTGTGAAGTTAATGTTACTTTACTTTCTTCTCAAGCGGAGATTCTCTGAAGATTCCTTCATGTCTGCAGCCTTCAGCATAACACTTTTCTGTGGTCTCACTACTTGTGGATTGGTCGGTTGAGAAGTGAAGTACAGGGAAAACTGTGAAAAAACATGGACATGGAGTTCAAAATGAGCTTTCTCTGTAATAGTATTAGGGTTTTTTTTTTCCTCTAGGTAAATTTGCCTTTCAGAAATAGGCTCAAAAAGCAGGGAAATGGCAGACACCAGGAGGATGTTTTTTCATTTTGTGTATGCACCCACGGCTTTCTAGAAAACTGCCATAGAGTGATTTTAGGAGGCAGGGAGGACTTCAGATCTTCACCTCTCTTGGCATGTGTATTGTCTACGGGCTGCGCTGGATTCCTTGGGAATTGTTACAAATTTGGGCGTAAAGTTAGATATATCGCTGAAAATATGCAGCCAGGCGCCCGTGCAGCCTCGAGAGAGGAGGCCAGCCCGGTCTGTGTGCAGCACGCTTCAGCAGCCGGCGTTTCGGCAGCAAATTGGTTACACTTGGGGTAAGGCTAATGGAGTGGCCATTGTGCAAACACAGCGCATGGTGTAGGTGTGCCTGAGGTCAAAGAGTAAGGTGTGTTACAAGGACACATCAACAGGATTACATCCGTAGATAGAAAACATGCTTTTTTTCAAATGCTAATGCTTAGGTTTGTAAGGTGAGATTTTATTCTTCCGGCCATGACATAGTGTTGAGTTCCTACAGTCTTAAAGAGGCTGTGAGAAGCAGAACTGTGCTGAATATTACCCAAACTTACGGTTGTTTGTACAGCTTGTTCTGTATCCCTCTTTTGTTTCTCTGATACATGAACACAACCCTTAATTTCTGGTGTCTTTGTATCTGGCAATCGGTGGAGCTTGAATTAGAGCTTGAAAGGAGAACAACATTTTTTTACTGTCTACAATAAACTTGCATGGCTGCGGTGAGTTATGAGTTCACTGTGACTTGTAGGTGACAAAGATGGAGGTGAGAAATGACAAAACCATTAGCACATATTTCTATCTATTTCTACTGAAAAGCAGCATTCTCTTATTTAAATTTATTGAAATAATTGGCACTTCAACAGGTGACTGTTAGGGCATTAATTTCAGCATTTCATGTGAGTTACACAAACTCATTCAACCCTGTTTGCAGGTCTTGGTACCTGATTTTCCCAATTTAGTGATGGGAACAGCTCTCTTTGGGGACTTGTGGGTGTGCTGCACTTACCTTACTGCAGCTAAATCCTCTTGTCGCTAAGGAAAGCACATAATGCTGCTAGCACTCAAGGAGCCTGGTGTGCTTAAATTAGGTGTACTGGCGAGCTGAGTGCTCAGCATGTTACCGGTTGCGGTCAGAAATAGCAGGTTTCTGTGTATGTCACCACAAAGGTGCGTGCTGCTGGCTGCTGGGGTGCAGCAGAATTTTGGGGGTGTGATCTGACTGCAGCGAATCTTTGCTCAGATCCATCATTCTTGTGACCTCCCGTGGTGGGAGTGGGCATGCCACAATGAGAGACACTCAGGAAAGGGGTTTCGGGTCTGGGACCTGCTTCCTGGCTCCTTGGCGCCGATGTCTGTCCCCTTCCGCCCAGGCAGTGAGAACAGCACTTGAGCCGTGTACTAGAAATCACGACTTTTCATTAGTTTGCAATGTTAAAAACCTTGGTTTCTGTTTGCTGTCCTACCAGAGCTGGGAGGACTTTGGAGCAGTTTTGTCCTGTGTCATGGCCTAAGTTAACCCCGAGGTGCAGGTTCAGTCCTTGTGAGGTTGTGTTTCTGTCACATGAGGCTGCAGCCCTGGATCCCCCCAGCCCCTTTGCCTGCTCTGACCCCACATTCACACCTTTCAGCGTGCTGGGCAGCTTTGTGCTCCTCTGTAAACTAAAGCAGTGACAAGGTCCTTTAAACATACTAAAAATAACTTGTAGACAATGCTGCTGCTGGAGAAAGAGCATCCTTTGCAACCATACACTAATTTTCTGTGCTGTTCTCTTGCCTTCGCTGTGGTTTTGTGTGGACAGTGTGATGTCTGCATTTATTCCAAGGATCTGTAATGGACACTCCTCTTGCTGATCTTGGCATGAAATTGAAATAGAGACTGATGTCACTGGGCCTAGATTTCTGTACATTTTTATAGATGTGATAACAAAAATCCCCATATTTAAGTTGTCATTAGTTTCAGTAGGCATTGTAAACACAGAGGTGTATCGGCAGAGATTTGTGTGACCACTCTTTTTATTGATCAAGGTTATGGTTTTCATTCCAGGTCAAAGGTGCAGGGATATTTTTTTTCATGTTGTCAATGGAGATTTGTAGCCACTGTGCTACCATATGTGAAAGTAACTTTCTGTTGCTAGCAGGCTGTATTTTATTTTGTTGACCATCTGGTCTGCTGCTGCTGTGGACCTCGAGCTTTCCAAAGGTTAAATTTAGTGTACATCCAGGTATCCCCCATTTCCGACTGTATTTTCGAAGCTTGAAGAAGATATTAGATCTTACTTAATACTTAAGGAAAGACACATTCAGACCACTTCAGCAATTATGGACTGGGAATGGAGTGGCTGAGGGACAGCCGTGTTAGCAGGAGCAAACATGGACAAGGTCTTATCTCATCCTGGAAATGTGCATTGCTGACTTATGAAGCAGGTTGGTCAGGCTTTTGTGCACTGCAGACTGGGTTAAATTGTAGAAGTTTACTCAAGGGTTACTCATTACCTTGTAATGTTACGTGACGGTGGAAAATCTTTTGAGGGTTAGATGGAATTGTCCTGTGGTCTTGCAGGCTGCAAGAAATATGGAAGAATGAAGTGAAGGAAATGAAATTTGATATAATTTTTGTGTGGTTAATGTAGAAGGCATTTTTAGGGCACGGTGAAGTGTTTGTCTTTTCAAAAGCTAAGTAAAGATTTTGGTGGGGCATTCTTATAGAGAGGATAACATTAATGTCAACAACATGTACATCTGCAAACACATGTACTGTGATGCTTGTTAAGTAAACCTGAGGAATAGTGTGAATACTTCTATTCAGAAGTAGATGCATTTTTCCTCATCTGATTTGTTTTCTTTGGAAGCCACCATTGGGCTCAGTGGCATAATGTGGTTATCAGTATCACTCTGCTGCCAGTACTAGAAATTAGCCTTGTGGTGTGCTTTAAATAGGACTTAATTCAAGTTTGAGGCAAGCTGTTTGACTGTGTTTGCTTATGGTGAGAATGCTAAGGATGTTGCATGTTTTTGTTTTTAAATAAATCAAAGCAAATAAGAGGAAGAATTAAGTAAACAATTTATATATCTTTGTATTCAGAATTGGTATTACAAAGACTACTGTGCTTTTAGAATAAGGCGAGATAAAAAGCAAATGTACGTCCAGCTTCAGCTAAACTTATCTTTTCCAACTAGAGCCGGCGTGATAACAGAAGGAGTACTTATCATGAAATTTACGATCATAGAATCATTTAGGTTGGAAAAGACCTTTAAGATCATCCAGTACAACCAATACATTCAAGGCTCATTGAAATGCTTTTTCTTCAGATAGAACTGAAAAAAAAATATGCTGGCACAGAGTCTAAATGCACCTAATCTGTCCAACAGCTATTGTAGGCACAAGTAACAAGAACAGTTCCTATAAACAACTTGGTCTTCTTTGGACCATTGAAAAAGCCCTAGCTTTTCCTATATAGTCTTAATTTCTTGATATCCCTTACAGTGGGATGAACTCCTTCACTGCCCTTGACTTGTGTGCCTGGGGTTTCTCTACCCAGCACACGCTGTGCCAGTGCGTTCTCACCGTTCTGGTAGGAATTTCCATCGACAGCCTCCCAGCTATGTCATGCCGAAGCTGCCTCGAGCAGACAGTTTATTTACCGGAAAGACATGGGGAACAGATTGAGGTCTGCGGTTGTGTCTACACCGCTGGGCGCGATCAGCCGTGGAAGGGGACACAGTGCCAACGTTGTCTCTCATTTGTGTTGCCACTCCATGGGAGGGCACCGGTGGGAACATGGCAGGTGGTGTGAGCATAGCATGGAGCTCCCCGCCTGGTCCAGCTGCCTCCTCATGTCTCGTCTACCTTGAATTGGTACCACAAGACTGAGTTTTAGCAGACAAAATGGCATGGGATCCTCCCCAGAAGGGTCGTTGTCTTTCTTGAGGCAAAGATAGATGGGATTTGTGCTTATCCTGAGCACAAGCTAAATTGCGTTCAAACAGCCACTGCAGAGAAGTGTGAACCTGCAGCTCAGGTGAGTTGAGATGTTGTCATTGAGACGAATGAAACCACACAGCTCTGTGCTACATTAAACACAACCGTTCTGAGATATTCGCCAAATCCACTGAAGCAGAAATGTGTGTTAAGAGAGACGTGCCTTGGAGGCTTGTGTGCCGCAGAGGCGAGGCATGCAGTAAGCAGCTTTTGAGAAATAACATTACCAACTCCATCACTGCTGTCTTAACTTTCTTATCGGGGTGGTCGTACACTGCGCTCACACCTCAGCCATCTGCGTGCGGTGTGAATGGCCACGCTGGAGCAAAACTGAAATCCCGCAATGTAAGGCAAAAGCACAACAGAAATCATGTTGTAAACTACTTCTGTCCTGGCAGTAAGTGTGTAAAGCTGTCATTATGACAGTGCATTGTATTGTTTTGTGAGTGGAAGTTTATGATACAGGTTCATTTGTAGATGTTGGGTTGAGTCCCCACTTACATAGCAAGGGGCTTGGAAACGTTTCCCGCACGTACATCTGCTGTTACCACCCTGTATGACAGTTGCGGAGAGCTAAAGTCACACTGTCGTGGAACTTTCCAAGGAAGCATCCTCTGGAGTTGTGTTCTGAGGCTCAGTAAACATGGCTTTCCATCAGCTCTGCTGGCTTAAGCCACTGCGATTTGATAATACACTTCTCGTAAAACTTCTTCAAATTTAGCAGAGCATTTTCTTGCAAAAAGAAACAGAGGCTGTGATCCTGTGGTGGCTTCTTAAGGCACTCTCCACACTGAGATGCTCTCTGCCACGTTTAAGGCTGCTGATCTCTCAGTGGGTTTGCTTTGTTGTGATTTATGAAGACGCTGGCAGAGGGTGGCTGTGAAAACAATTTCCAAAGGAGTTTGGCTGAGGCTGTGGGACTGTAAGCACCAGCCTGTGAGACTCACTGCTGTGCTGGTGACCACAGAGAGAAACCATTCAGTCCCTGGGACTTCCCGCACTGGGACCGCATCTCTGTTACAGGTAGTACTGGTCGTCAGCTTTTACATATGCTACCTATGGGGTGTGTGTGTGTGTGTGTGTGTGTGTGAGAAAGAGCAAGCAGCTGTGATGTCTTCAACCAGAGAGCTATTAAAGAAGGACTGTTATGATAACAAGCCCGACTTAGGTAGTAAAACAGGTGGCACGATTCACTTTTACCCCTTATACTTGTTTCTCAGCTACCGCTCTCTGTCCCACATCAGTCTGCGTGAGAGACATCAAGGGATCAACTTTAGCCTCACCAGGTTAGATCCCATCTTGACTCCTTTTCCATGTCATAGATTTCACTTCTCCAGAGATCAGCTTGCTTTTTTTTTTTTTAATCTGCTGGCATTTTAGAGCCATTTGACAGGAATATTTGTGAGATAAATGTTCCTCCTGCAGATAAGGATTAATGTAGGTGTGCTTTGGAAATAACTAATAGTGAACACTGTAAAGAAGCAGGGAAAGGGTGAGGACAGATGGGTTTGTTTTTCCTCAGGGAATCTAAAATAAACTTGATTTGTCTTCTTTAAATTCTTACACTCAGTCGACAAAAAATATAGGAAGTGATGTTTACTCATGTAATGGAAATATCTTTAAAAACAGTTTACATCAGCTAAGAAAATTTGGCAGGTCAGGGATTTATTTATGTATGTATGTATGTAACTGGGTTTATGGGAGGGTTGATGCTTCACCGTACTCTCTCTGATAGTAACATAATCTCTTTTATTTTCATAGATGAATCCAAAATCTGTGTTTGGTATTCTGTGTGTTCTGCAAGGGACATTTCTCTCTCAATTTAGGTCAGAGATTTTCAAAGGCACATACAGCAGCTAGGCATTTAATTTTCAGTGACATTAATAGGCTTTGACCAGTTTCCTTTTTCTTGCTTTTTGACATCTTTCTTTTCACAGTTTTTGTTTCAGTTCCACCTGTCTAGTAAAAAGGCGTAGGCAAAGCAGGCACATATCTGCCAGCTCTACCACTTCTTGTAGTCTTGGTAGACTATTGCTCTACCCATTCATTACATTTTAGTTTGTGTTTGGGTTTTTTTTTTTTTTTTTGGTGATATCTGTCACACTGCTGGATGCCCAGCGAGTAGGGTGAGCAGTAGCTTGGACTGGATGGCTGGAAACCCAACAGTCTGGAGCAAAAAGCCACTGGGCACTGGTTGCCGGTCTGACGGCTTCCAGTCATGTCACGCTCACCGTGTCTGCAGGGTGTGCTGCTCCTGACCCGTGTGGTAAATCTGATGTGCGCAGTGCATGGCAGCACTGCTGTGTGTGTGTGGATCAGGTGCACGGAGTCCCAAATGCGTGGCTATGGTTTTCAGTTTATGGTAGGACATATAGCAGCTACCACCTAAATCTTCCTCACTCTCCAGGATAGATTTTGTTGTACACATAGAATCATAGAATCACAGAATGGTTTGGGTTGGAAGGGACCTTAAAGACCATCCAGTTCCAACACCCCTGCCATGGGCAGGGACACCTTCCACTAGACCAGGTTGCTCAAAGCTTCATTCAGCCTGGCCTTGAACACTTCCAGGGATGGGGCATCCACAGCTTCTCTGGGCAACCTGTTCCAGTGCTTCACCACCCTCTCCATGAAGAATTTTTTCCTGATATCCAATCTAAACCTCCCCATTTCCAATTTAAACCCATTACCCCTTGTTCTGTCACTACAGGCCCTTGTAAAAAGTCCCCCCCAGCTTCTTTGTAGCCCCTTCAGGTACTGGAAGGTGCTATAAGGTCTTCCCGGAGCCTTCTCTTCTCCAGGCTGAACAAGCCCAACTCTCTCAGCCTGTCCCCATAGCAGAGGGGCTCCAGCCCTCTGAGCATCTTCGTGACCTCCTCTGGACTCGCTCCAACCAGACTATCTCCTTCTGATGTTGTGGGTTCCACAGCTGGCTGCAGTACTCCAGGTGGGGTCTCACATGTAAGGATTCCTATCTAAAATAGCCTACACTGCAGTTAAATTCTTAATCGCCCTTTTCCATAAAGAGTGCTACTTTCAGAGCTACCAAGTTACTATGTTTTTTTTATTTTTTGTTTTCTACCATTTTAGCCTAAAGAATAATTTCTGTCCAGATTTTGCTTAGCCATCATATCTCTTGGTAGCCTGCTGTGATGATCAGCTTTATGCCTGGCTCGGGGGAGCATTTGTTTGGATGTACCATTTTGGCAGTTGTGGAGCACGTCCCGGGCAGGATGTGAGTGCTTCGCCCCAGGGCCACGGCAGATGTCTCGATTGCTTTTCAAACCCTTGGACTGAAATGGGTTCATTGTTGCCAGTGCCCTATTTAGACCAGTTAGAAATGAGCAACAAAACTGCTTGAAACTCCATCGCCATGAGGGTAAGTGAATTTTTACAAACACTGGTGTTAGTAACGGGTTGTTTGATAATTAATAATTTTGATGCAGAAGTAGACATCACATGGCTGTAACTGATTAAGTACTTCTGAGATGTGGTGGTCAAATCACATGTCCTTTGGCTTGTTAGGCTGCTTTGTACTTTTGAAGTCTGCCTCACCTAGCTGAAGTTTGCTGAGAACTACTGTATGCCAAAGGCCTCGACTTAATTGCTATTTGCAAGCGTAGCTTTATTAAATAACAAGGCGCACACTTCCTTTATGTGACGAAACACTCTGTGAGCTACCCCAGTGATTTGTTGTTGTTATTAGCATGCTAATCGTATATTAGCATATGGGAAAATACAGAGTATTTTCAGTGAGAACCAAAGCTTCCTGTCTAGCCAGATATTGTTTCTGTGCGTTTATGGCACAGTTTTTCAGGAGTTATTTTATAACAGGCATGTAAAACACTCTCAGACCGAATCAGCAAATTAGTTTGCTGCAAATACATCTGTGGTATCTTCAAAAATAATATGAAAAGACAAGCCAAGAAGTTGACAAGAACCACTGTTTGCCCTTGAACACATTTAGAAAAAAGGGAAATAGAGGCATTTAAAGGCTGATAAAAATTACGATAAGTATATACAGGTACTTCCTGCAGTTAGCACTGGGTCTTGCTACGAGCGTAAGGAGCAGAGTGCAGAAGAGCTGCACAGTCGCATCTCACTGCCGATGGCCAAGCCCCCTCGCTGCAGACCAGGTTTGCTGCGTGGCTGGTTTCTGGCGATTTCTGACATGCGGGAGCACTGCTTGC
The DNA here is from genome assembly GCF_000690775.1 of Eurypyga helias. Lineage (NCBI taxonomy): Eukaryota > Metazoa > Chordata > Aves > Eurypygiformes > Eurypygidae > Eurypyga > Eurypyga helias. The sequence goes on along the minus strand of NW_010249122.1, from coordinate 34,722 downwards.
CAGGTCACATGGGGTTTGAGGGGGAATTCCTTTTCCTACCTACTGAAAGGAGCTGGGTGACTGTGAAGCCAATAGGGCAGTAACCTGGCTCACCGTGCTTCTCCATATGGGAGGACTCTTTGCCTGGGGCTGGACCTCCTGTCGTTCCTGCCTCCTTCCCAGTATCCCAGCAAAAATTCCATCCCAGTAAGGCCAGTGCTTGCTTGGACTTAGACCCACAAAATGGAAATACTTGCCTTGGACTGGCTGCTGGGCATGGGTTGCCTTGCCTGCTGTCCTTTCCTGCCTCCTGTCCTGTCCTGTCCTGCCCACAGTCCTGTCCTGTTCTGCCCTGCCTGCTGTCCTGTCCTGCCTCCTGTCCTGTCCTGTCCTGCCAGTCCTGTCCTGTCCTGTCCTGTTCTGCCTTGCCTGCTGTCCTGTCCTGCCTCACCTGCCCGCTGTCCTGCCTACAGCCTCAGGGACCGCTGGGCAGCTCTCCTGGTGTGGTCAAACTTCAATAAGGTTTTTGATAACTCAGTGCAGGGTGCCACTGGATACCTTGTCCTGCAGATGAGATGGAAATGGTACAAAAATAGCCCTTCGTCCCATTATATGACTGTGTTCCTGCTTCAAATTCAGCAGAAAAATAAGGGTTTACAGTGCAGAGGGCTGTGGTTGCTTAAGGAAATCCAGCTAACAAAGCAAGCTGTAAACTGCATTTGCTTACAATATTGTTTAATATATACAAAGTTTCCATTTTCTGTCCCCTTAGTCTGAAACCCGATAATAGGCTAAATCTTATTTGAACCGAACATGTTGTCTCCATTTTATTTGTCCATTAAAGTTTACTGATAAATTGATGTTTCTGTAATCATTTTAATGTAAGGAGTACTCCATAAATCACTGTTTTAATAGAAACAAATACAATATTGATGCTCACTTTTTACTAGAAAAACAATGGAACACAATTATCATGATTTATTAATAAACCAAAATAAACCAGGATCTTGTGTACTATCCAAGAAACTCCCTATTTTTTGTTTAATTGGCTGTAGTAAATATGGTTTCATCATTGTTTTATAAGAATGTTTTGTATTTCTGAAATGGCTTTCTCCTTTGATATATTAATCAAACTAGCCAATTTAAGGAATGACTCTTTTGCCTCACATTTTATTTTGCTTTTTGTGCCCAAATATAGAAAATTACAACATTTTCCTAAGATGCATTTATGTCAGAAGTAGCAAGGTGACTATCTTGGAGCAGACTGTCCTGCAGAAGTGAGGCACCTTCCTGCCCATCAGCTTGGCAGGTCTGCCCCTGGTGCTTTGGAGTTAAGGATTACTCCTCAACTGGAGCAAGCCTAAGGAAAGAAGAGGGAGCAGGACTATATAAATGTCTGATGGAGGCCCTGTAAGGCCCCATTCCTCTTCCTGACCCAGTGGGGGGATTCAGCGTCACCACGTTTATTAGGCACATTTGAACCTCACATATATAATGTGTATAATAGCTAAGCCCTAATAAAGGACCATGTTCAGTCAATAGGGTTTATTTCTGTCATGACAATGCTTGTTCTTCAGTTTCTAGCTCTACTATTCAGTTTTACAAATGCTCTATAGTTACCACCTTGTTCTCTGAAAGCATCAGGAGTTTTCTCACGATTCTTCATGCTACCTGAAGTGTCCTGAAAAGGCCTGTCATCTCTCAGAAGCAAGCACGAGTGCGAAAATCCCATCCACCTGCCTATGTATGAGCACTTTCATGATAATTTTAAGTTGCTGTTTTCTGAAATAGTCTCTTTATGTTCCTACTAAAAAAGCTGGTAATAGCTTTTTGAGGAAGACTGCATAACCCTAGAAAAAAATGTTTAATCATTTCCACTTTAACACAATAGCAGTCGAATAAAGCGATTTTGAACCTTTATGGAAGTTACTCAGGATTTCTGTTCTGTTAAGTGCGATTCGAAAAATCACATTTGCCTTGACTGCATAGTCACCAACGCTGTACTTTCACCAGCCTAGACAGTGTGTTGTGAAGTTTCCATCACTGTCATTATTGGATTAAAAAGGTAGCTATTAAAAGTCGTGAAAGCAGATGGAAGAACGTCCAGAGAAAGTAACCAGAGCAATCAACAGTGTCTGGAGTTGACAGACCTTTCTGTTCCCGCTGGCATCTGTCTTGAAGGGGTGGCGGTGCTGCCAGAGTCAAAGTGAAGGAGGCATGAGTGATCCTGCACGCTGGCCCAAAAGGCCAAAACTGTTTGCCAAAATTGACACAAACTCTTCTTCCTCAAAAATTTGCCTAGCTGTATGCTTTAATAGGTTAAAAGACTATTTCAGATCTGTTGCTTTTTATTTTATATGAACAGAAAGTTTCCTAAAGCAAGAAGTTTTTTTTCCTCTGTCAAGATGCTGATTCATTCCTCTTGAAGCACAAAGTTGCCCTACCCCTCTGTTTATGGTTTAACTCCAGTTGGCACCTAAGCCCCTCATAGCCGCTCGCTCACTCCTCCCTGGTGGGATGTGGGGGAGAATTGAAAGAATAAAAATGAGAACACTCATGGGTTGAGATGAAGACAGTTTAATAGGTAAAGCAAAAGCTGCGGCCACAAGCAAAGCAAAACAAGGAACCCATTCACCACTTCCCATGGGCAGGCAGGTGTTCAGCCATCTCCAGGAAAGCAGGGCTCCATCACGCATAATGGTGACTTGGGAAGCCAAACGCCATCACTCTGAACAGCCCCCCTTCCTACTTCTCCCCCCAGCTTTATATGCTGAGCATGATGCTGTATGGTGTGGAATATCCCCCTGGTCGGTTGGGGTCAGCTATCCCAGCTGTGTCCCCTCCCAACTCCTTGTGCCCCCTCCAGCCTATCACTGGAGGGGTAAGTGTGAGGAGCAGAAAAGGCCTTGACTCTGTGCAAGCACTGCTCAGCAGTAATGAAAACATCCCTGTGTTATCAGCACTGTTTCCAGCACAAATGCCAAGCACAGCCCCATACCAGCTACTGTGAAGAAATTAACTCTGTCCTGGCCAAAACCAGCACACCCTCACATCCTAATGATTTCCACAGAACACCTAGACTGCTGGGTACCTTACCACTACTACACATTCTTGCTACTGTTTGTTTGAAAATGTGCTCTACTGAGGATGTAGTGACCATCAATGCAACCAAACCACGGTAGTCTGTAAGGTTAGTACACCATAGGTGAGCCCCTGTCGTCCTTCACAGCGTGCTTTAAAGGCCATCCAGTTCAAGGCAGTGCAGTACAAGTTGTTGGAAGAGCCTCACTGAGGCATGGTTTGGTTTTCCTATGTTGTATGCAGACTTCTTTGTTTTTTAAGTTTCAGCCTGATGCAGACATTTTGCTGCTGTTTTTGAACAGTATAATTTAATTGTAATAGTTGCTGACAGGGAGAGGAAGTCTGGGCCTTTGATATTTGGGTGGTTGCTGCTTTTAATGCCGTGGGGCAAAACAAAGGGTATGTTTTCTTCAGGCACTCTGAAAGTGAGTTTGAAAATCTGGATACTGGGGAAGGGCATCTCCTTGCTTTTTCACCTCCATTTTTGGAAAGAAGTTCTTTAATTTTTTGTTAGTGTAGGAGTTCTCATTACCAAACTCAGCAGCTCTTTTACAGTGTTTGGTTACCCTACGAGACCTACATGTCTGATTTACAGCTGTTTTTCCAGTGGCATTAATACATCACCAGGGCCTTAGCAAAGCTATCTGGCAAGGGCGAGACACTATCTTTGTACCTGCTGCTCTCCTATTACAGTTTAGGATGTCTGTTGTAGGTCCCTTGAAAACGAAAAGCTTTTGAAAAATGTTGACACATCTGTTCCTTTCTCTTGTGCCCCGCACACAAATCACCCACCGTAAGATAAAACAGAGTCTGAGGAATCATAATTTAATCGTCTCTTGAGCTGGCAATCTGCTTCAGGAAGTCCTTCGTGTGTCTCTTACAGGAGTCTACTGACCTTCTCCAAATGATGCATTAAAAAACAATAGAGCCAGCAATGATGCCTCTGGAGTAGCTGCAACTTTGAGGTCAATTAATTGTCGCTTAGGATGATATATCTGAGCTCACCATTAGTTTCTGAGCCTACAGGGTGCTTGGGGCAGGCGTGATCGCCTTGTACATGGCTTAAAGGCCTGGGTGTCCTTGACGCTGAAGCAAAGATGGAAGGCAGTATCATGCTGTCAGCTTTGTAAGCAGAGCTTCCCATTGATTTCAAGAACCTTCTGTCCTGATGGTGAAAGTCCTGTGTGACAGCCTGGACGTGGAACTCTTTGGGCAAGCAGCAGCCTAGTGTCCTGACCAGCTAGCCAAGCCATGGGATGTCAGCTATTAATTCGGGATCCCACTGGAGACTGGGCATTTCCCTGTTCTCTTTCTTAGCAAGTGTTCAGAAACACAGAAAGCAAATATCCAGCCCAGTCTATCCAAGGTAGGTTGTTCTCAGGGATTTCACGGTACTGGTGAATGCTAGAAGATGGTTGAAAAGCTCTTCTTGTAGACACAGGGTCATATAATCTGTGGTTTTTCACACAAGAAAAACAAGTTTTATTAGCTCCGTAGAGCAAATGGGTGAACGTGCACTGTTTGCTCTTGGGTCCTGTCCCCAGACAGATAGTGGCTCCTCATATGTACCGTTCGTTCTCCTTCCAAACTGTCTTTCTGGCTGGCTCCCTCTGAGACAAAAGATAAGCAAGGCCTGAGGACAGCCTGTCCCTGAGGCTGTTGGCTGCCAGCAGCTGAACACTGGAGGCTCTGGCTCCTTCCTGCCTGCTCTGGGCCATCATCTCTCCTCTCTGTCGCTCCCTGAGCCTGCCCTGTGCCCAGCTCCGGCTGACCCTCACTGTCTTCCCTGGTAGATGCAGCAGGGGAAAAAATAGACAATACGGCAATTTTGGAGCCTCCTATGCAGGACTTGGATTTGGGAGGATGGGATGCAGCATCCAGGCAGCTGTGTCTCCCGAAGCTTTATCTGTCTGACTACTTAGTATGTAGAAGGGGCCCCCAAGAAGTTTTGGTTTTGCCTGTCTGTTTAATTTCTGGGTGATGCTGAGCCATGCATGTCCGGGTAACAGCTTTGGCATAGTTTCAGTGACAACTCTGAGCTTTTCTTCAGAGGCTGTATTTAATCACATCAGCTTTTTAACTGCTGTATTTTCAATACTTCTTAATACCACAGAGTGTATATTTTGAAGATGCAAGCCTAAGTTATGGGATACAGAAAAATGGAGAAGGATTTAGTAGCCATCTGCCTGCTGGAAGTAAATCAGTTATTTTTAACATTGTTTTGGAGTAGATGTTGAATATGTAATACAGAAGAGGATTGCAATGGTGATTCACTGGAGTATGATTTACAATAGACATTGTAGAGGAATTTGCAGCTTGTTGTCCGAGGCTCTGAGGCGGTGGGTGCTGCAGCCTGCGGCAGCCCTGAGAGGCTGTCAGGGATCAACAGCAGCTGATCACCCACTCTCTGGGGTTTCTTCTCTTTCTTGCTGCCTCCCCAGAGGCCAGCAGCTCAGCCAGCTGTCCCTGCCACAGAAATATGTCCGGGGGTTGCTTCAAAATGACCCGTCACAGTTTTCCATAGCATGCTTGCCTCCCTTCTCAGCTGTGCTCTAGGGACACGGTTTGTCTCTGTGCGGATGAAGGTGGAGAGGGAAGGAGGATGGAGCATTTGCAGCAGCTCCTGCTGCTACAGGCTTCAGGCATGGGTTAGCCTGTGGAGACACAGAAAACGAGAGCATTTGTCTTCTGCTTGACTAGCAGTGAGTGGCTCATGGTGGAGTTCTGCCAGATGCATCTATTTTGTTCTGCCCTCGAAGGTGCTGGGGCTGCTCAGTTACACTCCTTGAGGAGGAAGGGAAAAACTGCCTTCAAAGCAACAGTCACCGGTCCCTTGTCACCACAGGGAAGGCTGCGACACCAGGGATGCCACCCATCAGGCAGGAGGTCGTGCTTGTACCCTTCAGCCAGCTCCAGGTAACAGTCTCTGGCTGTGAGAGTTGTTCAGGTCGCACATGGAACAAGCGACGGACAGCGATGCTGTCAATATTGATGCCAAATGATCTTCTGAGGCATTTGGCAAGAGCTAAGTGCCATTCCTGAAGAGAGTATCAAAATGAAAGATGAGAAAGCTTTTGTTTAAAAAAAAAAGTGGTAAAACAGAGCACTTGCAGTTCTCTAAAATATTTTGCAATGTAACACATATCAAATATTTATCAGATTATTTTCTAAATTCAGGTGGAAGTTGTGAATCCCTCTAATGAGTTTCAAAATGCGTATTTGTCAATTAAACACCTCATCCAAAAACTTTACTCGACCATATTGTTAGTGCTGTAGTCTGTTTGCATTGCTAGCAAAATCATCCCATTCATTAATCCCAGTGCTTGCATGCTGCCATTTGACACTGTGGCAGCTCAGTTTGAGAGGGGTGCGTAAGTGCAGATAATTCAAGTTAAGTCTGCAGCAAAGACAGAGCTGCTGAAAACCAAAGCCAGGCGAAAGTTGTGCAAAAATTTACTGTCTTACTTCCTTGTTATTCTCCAGAAATACACTTTTAGGACATCTGAATCTGCTTGCTGAATCATTTTGGCTAAATTAAAAATTTTGCGTTGTTTCAAACATTTTCTTTTGGCCTTTTCATAACAAAACCATGTTAACTTCTTAGTTTGAAAATGTCATTCCAAACTTCCACATGATTTAACATGAGAAGGGGCAGAACAGACCTCTTTAAGAGGGGATGTGACCCAGGAGCTCAAGAGGTTCCACCACGAAAGGTGTCCTCAGGAGAAGCCTTGACTTAGAAGCACCCTCCTCTCCCTGGAGCCAGATTTGGCAGCTGGGAGCTGTATCAGATGATGTTACCCAGCATTTTGGGGCTTTTTTTCCTGTACTGTATTGTAGCCCTGCTGCTGCTGAAGTGGGAAACAAACCAGCCCCGCTTCCTGTCAGCCACCCAAGCCATGTTCCTGGGCACCCCTGCCTTTCCTGGGGAGCGGGATCTCTCTCTGGCTGTGATCATGGCCATTAATCACATTTTTAGGACCCCATCTTCTTTCACTAATGCCATTCTTTCTGCAGATGCTTCTCCATGCTTTTCCACAGTGGGTTTCAGCCAGGCCACTGCACAGCAAAGAGTGGAAAATGTAGCTCTTCTCACTTAAAAATTTCCATTTTTGAGTAATAGGTCCTGCCCATCATTTTAAATGCAGCATTTAAAATTCAGTTGCACGCAGACACAATATGGGCAAGCTTTTCTCATGCCACACCACAGTGAAATTTTTGTGGTGTTCGCCCAAACGCGATCATAATTCAAGGAAACAGATGGGAACTGTACTGAAGGCAGGAGTCTCTCCAGCTGGAGAAACTGCTGCCAGCCACTGACCAGACTCCTTTTGCCCTCAAGCTGCAAGCAGGTACAAGTCCTGGTGCAACTACCCCTGCAGAACTGTGCACTGTGGAAGTAAGGGAATTTTCTAGGGAGCTTAACAATATTTCCCCCATTCTCTGAGTTAGGAATAATGGGAATGCCATGGTAACAGCTTTCCCTTGCAAGTAGGAAGCAATATTTTGATGGTGACTGCTATACAAGATGGAAACAGAACTGATCCAAATGCTATGATTTCAAAATGAACTTGCTAAATTATAGATTAATCTTCTCTGGAATACATTACATAGTTATCTCTCCTCCACATATTGTGTCCTTTTATAGATTTTTATAAAAGGAATGAAGAAAACAGGATACGTGGGACAAAAAAACAACAGGAAAAAAGAATGATAAACATAGCAGTTGATAATTTGCCATCGACAGAAGGACAAGATATAAGGATTCTGGAAAAGACACCACAGGTTGATATGAAGAAATTAAGAACCACCCAGCCTTTCTGTAATCCCTAGCTATTGTGAATCTCTTGCAGTTTGAGAAAATAGATGACAAAGTCTCTTCACAGATAAGAAAACCTTATTTGAAAACAAACCCAAATCCTGGACACCGAATGTTTTTAATTATTCTGGTATTGACTGAAAAAAAGTAGCTGAGAAAAAAAAAACCTAAAAGGAAATGTTCTGTAGAAATAATGCAGAACTGTTTACTATGTAATTTGAATAACAGTCCTTCAGAGGCTAGTGGAGATAGCATTCGAGAAAGCAATATAGCTGTAGTTATATTGGTTCCTTGCCATTCTGCCACAAACTTCATTCTCACACAGGGCTACTGGGCTGTTTTACCAGCCCTAATTCTTCCCACACACTTATGGACGTAGGATTATCCACTTTGCAGTTGGAAGGACCGAAGAGCAGAGACGTGTTGACATTGGATTACGTGGTGACAGCTCTGTGGGTGTGTGAAGTCAGGCTCAAAAAGTTGTGTTGCTGTTTGATACGAGTGACAAATGCATTCTCATCATAATGTATAAACATGGAAGAGATACAGGTGGTTTTGTCCTCAAAATCTTTGCAACTAACAGAAATTAAGGGTTGTGTTTTGTTTTTGTTTTTTTTTTTTTTTTTAATTTTTACACCTAGGGAACTGAGGCACAGGCAGGCTTTCACAAAATCATAAAGTTTAGCCTGCTGTGCTAACCAATGCATTCTCTGCAGAGAAAAGGATTTTACAGTTGCTTTGTAGCAGTTGGTATTGTTAAAGGTTCAGTGTGAGTGACAAAGGAGTACTAGAAGAGATGAAATAAGAAAGGCGATGCAGGCCGGAGTTTTTACGTGACTCCCGATATGCAGACAGGAACGATGCTTACCGAGAAGTACAAAAAAGGATGCTGGGAGTTACTACCTGCAAAATGTACTTTGAAATACTAAATGTCTGTCTCCTTGGCAGACTAAATTGAGTCTTTTTATCTCCTGGACCCACTGGACTACTGTAAAAGAAAGCCAGGCACTAACTATTAGCCCTGAGACCAAGTGCCATGGGTCGGTTTGCACACATGTTGCTTGTGGCAGAGGTGACTAGGTGCATCCACCCCACGTAGTACTTAACCCTGAATCTCCTCTGGACCTCCAGTAACCCCGAGGTATAATTACTTTTAAAAAATATTTTGCTTTTCTATTCAGAGTTTTTCACTGTCCGTTGGAGGGGTGGTTATATTTCATGAAGCTGAAGATGCATGTTACACAACCTGGGGCATGTCATGAGGTCGTAAGACCCAAATTGATCATAGACACCCCATTGGGATAGTGTTCTAAAGTTGCATGGGGTGGAGGCAGCCATACCTGTAGTTTTCTCCATACTTTGGGGGAGTGATCCCCAAAGTGAGTTATCCCTGGAAGGGTGCGGAGGAATTGTCTCAGGGAGAACTGGCTGGAGCAAACCAAGCCAGAGCCAGACGGAGCAAAGATTAAGTGCTGTGGATGGCCAAGGCTGACATGACTGACCTCCCTCTAGGTGTAGCCAGAAAAAGGGGGAATAGATAGTAATTAATTGAACGTATGTGATAAGGGAAGAATAGATGTCTTCATCCATTAGTTTGCTTTTGTATTCACAGAAGGGGCAAAGATATGTTACTCGTCAGAGGAGCTTGGGATCACTCAGTGCTGGCTGGAAGTGTCTGATGTGAACTAGGAGTGACCATGCTCCCGTCCCAGTGCTGCACCAGGCCCTGCCTCGAGCCTCAGAGGGGGGCCTCGGCTAGTTTTGTAGGGGAAGAGTGAGGCTGCCATGACACCAGGGCTTGTTACAGCTCCCAGCTTGACACTTGTGAAAACACACGTGGGCGCATCCACCTTGGACAGGCAGCACGTGGGTGCGGGTGGGAGGCAGGGGTCAGCCCATGCTTCCAACATGTGCCTCGGCCACCTCATCTCACCCTCAGCCTGCACTTACACATGCTTCAGGAACAGGAATGGCTGGAAATCCATCATGGGAATTATCCCAGTGGGGTGCTTCCGGGTGGCACAGAAAGGCCCCCTGTCCTAGAGCGGGTGAGCGCAAGGGCCAGCACAGCCATCTTGCCCTCTGCCCTCCTGCTTCTCACAGCGCCCAAGTTTCTCCCCCTGTACTCGGCACTGGTGAGGCCGCACCTCGAGTACTGTGTTCAGTTTTGGGCCCCTCACTACAAGAAAGACATTGAGGTCCTGGAGCGTGTCCAGAGAAGGGCCACAAAACTGGTGAAGGGTCTGGAGAATATGTCTTATGAGGAGCGACTGAGGGAACTGGGCTTGTTTAGCCTTGAGAAGAGGAGGCTGAGAGGAGACCTGATCACTGACTACAACTCCATGACAGGATGGGTGTTGGTCTCTTCTCCCTAATGACAGATGATCGGACGAGGGGGAATGGACTCAAACTGCGCCAGGGGAGGGTTAGATTGGATGTAAGGAAGAAGTTCTTCACTGAAAGGGTTATCACACACTGGAACAGGCTGCCCAGGGAGGTGGTGGAGTCACCATCCCTGGATGTGTTTAAGAGACGGGTGGATGAGGTGCTGAGAGATATGGTTTAGTGGTGGACAGATACGGTTGGACTGGATGATCTCTAAGGTCTTTTCCAACCTAGTGATTCTATGATTCTATGATTCTATGATTCTATTCTTTGAGGATGAAGAGGTTTCAAGATGCTAGAAATAAGATTTCTGATGACCTATCAGTTATTTGTGCATTTCTATGCAGCTCTCAAATTTATACTTGCACTATTTTTTTCTGGGTGCAATGGCATGCGAAGGTACAATGTCCAGTAATTTCCCTCCGCGTTACTCTCTTCACGTAGGGTGCTATGAGCTTCATGGTAGAGCCAGCGGAAAAGCAAAAGCCAGAAGAAAATCAAACCCACTACCCTAAGAATAATAAAAAAGTTGATTTATAGGGATTAATAAATTATAATAAACGTTCTTCAAGCAGATTTCTAGTGGGCAGATGGTAAGAGACAGTTTTTGTCACTCAGAATGATAGTGGTTAATTGAACACAAAAGATAAGGAAATAACAGATGCATTCATCAGTTAATTTTCTTTTCTATTCAAAGGCAAGAGAAATGATAGTGACTTTAAGTAGGAGTTGTGTCCCTGGTACAATAGGAAAGGACTTATTCCGAAGACAGCAAGAATAGAAGGAGGTATTGAAGACGTTTCTAAGAGGATGACAGAAAGCAATAACCAGCTACGTCTGCTGTAGTTTTCCATTTTTGTTGTTCTATCACAGAGTCAGATCTCTGTTGATGCAAGAGGATGAAATGTGTTTGTTAATTATGTTTAAATAAGATAACAAACTGTGATCTCAAAGCCATCTGTAAATGAAAAACCAGGTGGCTGAGCAGCAGAATGAAGATTGCAAATAGAGGATCATAAAAATTTGGGGTGTAAAAAACCACTCGTACGTCTGGTTTGCTTGTGAGAAAATGCAGTAAACGCTTTTTGTATTTTCAGTCTTTACCTCGCCATCCCCCTTTGCTCCTTGGTCCTTATTTTTCTTGAGTGAAGTAAACTTTTTGCAGACTCTGTCATGAATGAATTCTCTCTCAAGTGAGCTGTCTTTAGCAGAGCCAGGTATGTTATTACCCTGATGAGATCTCACATGCTTCAGGGAAGGTGCCACTTGAGCTCCCTTTGTTTAACATTCTTGTCATTCCCTCCTTGGCCGAGGCAGTGAGTGTCACATGCACAAGTGTGGAAGGAGATGAGACCTTCATACAATCAGTTTTGAGGCTCATGAAAAAGGATGCTTCGTACTTTTCTGTTTTCTTCCTCTGACCTAGATTTAAGGCTCTACCCCCCTCCCTCTTTGGTTTTGGTTTGTTTTACTTATTCCTGGAAATGTGCTGCGATGATCTGCCTTACGGAGGAATGCTTGTCCTTCCAAATCTGAAGTCAAAACTCATTTTTTTACATTGAGTGTAGTTTCTCAGTCTTTACTCTTCCCTCTGCTTAAAGGCACCAAAACAAAACTAATTAACATGAGACTCTGCACACCATAACTTTTCATAATACAGAATTATTTTCTGTAACGAGTGGGCGAATCACATGGATTGTGAACAGGTACTTGAAGTGCAGAAGATTTTGCTGTTCAGAAACTTTTATGTAATTTTTTTCGTATGGATATTAAGTACAGATTCACATGAAAAATCCAAATCTCTTGCCTCCCACTATTTCCTACACTTGCAGAACATGCGTGCAATTGATAAGTGTTTAAAGCATGAATATGTGAAGCATGAGAATGCATCCCAAATAAGTGAGTGCTTGTTCCTTATGTGAATATGATGTGCCTATCTGTTAAAGACCTTACCTTTGCTAAGTGAAGCATGTTACTGCAAACCTGACCTCAGGGGTATTACTTTAACTGGTCAACAGGTAAAACTAAGTGAAATTGGGTTGCAAGTTGCTTAGGGTAGAACAAGGTTGAATTCTGTGTCATTTAACATAACTTCTTGGTTCTGTAAAACAAAAAATGTTCCTCTACAGCGTTTCAACACATGCTTTGGAAAAACAGATCTGCCTTCACGAGTGCTGAGAGGCAATGATATCCAGACATAGCTTGTAAGAATCTTGCTGTGTGTGTTGCAGGCATCTGCGAAGCTTCTATTATTGCAGCCCCTCCCTGAAATGAGGAGCATTTAAGACTGTATATATATTCATGGTTAATCTTAAATGAACTGCACTGGAAAGTGGCTTTTAGAGTCGGCTCTGGAGTTTGATATGGAAGAGCTGCAGTTCTGTTGGGAACTCCAGCTTGTTTCTAACACAGCATTTGCTCTACTTTTAACCACTGTAGGACCTGGTACCACAGAGTAATGTAAATAGCTTTAGCTCTGTGCCAAAAGCAACCAAAAAGTTGGAGCTCATTACATCACCACATGAAAGGGTTACAAGAGAAGTGTGAAGGTTTTTGATGGAGTAAAACCTGCAGCTTCGAAGGGATTTGATTTTAGCCTTGTTTTGGAAATTCTAGGCTTTCCAACATGTATCATAGTTTCTTGGAGTTATATAAGGTGTTTTTTCCCTTCTGAAATATATGAATGAATTGATCAACCCGAATTTCAGTTTAATTAAGCTTTCGCCTGTGACTTACTCTTTGATGTGCGTAAATACATTCTGTATAAGACCAGCTTTTTTTTTTTTTATGCTGATTTTGAAGTTCTTTAAAAGTGAGATGGGGATGCTTTTAATTGAAGCATTGACTCTGAATCTCCAAAGTATGGTGCCTCCTAATTATTAATACTTCCCTCTAGAGAACTATCAAAGTGACACTGAAATTTCAGAATGCACACTTTATAAAAAAATGCTGGAAAGCTATTTGCAAGATTTGTTAAGCAATCAGAGCCCTTTAGGATGATTTCTGAATTGGCCGCTGCAGTGTATGAAGTGCACAATAAAGTTAAATTGTCATTATTAAAAATTAGCAAGTAAAAATGAGGCGGAAGCATCTATGTAGAGCATTCCATTGCTGCAGACTCAGAATCTGAACCGCCCGTCGCATCTGCAGCTCATTATGACCTGAAATGGGAGCGCGCCTGGTACATCTGTGAGAACAATGTCTAGTGACTGCTGGGGCAAGTGGCCATGGCTGGTGCAGGGTGCCAGTCAGGCTTTGTCCTTGATGTCACGTTCCACGTGGCCTCACGACAGCTGGCACGAGTGGTTATCATGCCTTTGCAGCACTTCGTTTGTGTTGAAAGCAGTGAGAAGCCTCATTTGTTTGGAGAAGGACATTTTCACAGGCGGCTGGTTGTGCCTCCCACGAGCTGCTTGTGGGATGAGGGTCTTGTTTTCTGTGGTTGTGGCCAGTGGCTCCGCAGCTATCTGCTGCAAGGAGGCGCAGGCACGGGGACACGTATCTCCTACCGTCGGAAGGGATGGGTGCTGCCCATCGGTGGGACCTCTCCCTGGGGCTTCCTCCCAGTTTTGCAGGTGTGGTGGAGGTTGGAGCTTATACCGATATAGGCATTGCTCTTCAGCACATCAGGATGGAGAGGCTTGTGGGGGGGATTTGAGTACTCAAAGTTAGCAGCATCAGGAAGAGGTGCATCTTTCTTATGTAAACATATGTGCCCCTCTCCTCCTCTTTTAGACTCTAGAACATGTAAAAACTAGGAGGATCATGGTGAAGCACTGGAACAGGTTGCCCAGAGAAGCTGTGGATGCCCCATCCCTGGAAGTGTTCAAGGCCAGGCTGGATGAGGCTTTGAGCAACCTGACCTAGTGGAAGGTGTCCCTGCCCATGGCAAGGGGGTTGGAACTAGATGATATTTAAGGTCCCTTCCACCCCAAACCATTCTGTGATTGTATGATTTTCATACCCACAAAGAGTGTATTTTCCCTGGCCTTGTTTTCAGGAGTAGAAGAATCATTTTAACAAGCGCTTCTGACAAAAACCAAAGCAAACCGCTTTGTCAGTGTAAGCTGAACAGTTGGCATGGGGCACTGAAGCCCAAAGCTTGGCAAAGGTGTAAGCGACCGAAAGCGGGTGGGAGGCAGCACCCATCAGCTCTCCTTCAGGATGGCTGGTGCCAGGCTTGGTTCAACTACCCTCCTGCAGCCAAAGTGATGCTCGCAAGACACATCGGGCTGCCGTGAAAGTTTCTGCTTATATGGGCAACAAAACTCAGACCTCCTCTCCATTCAGCATGCCACGTGTGGAAGGGCTGTCTCGGGATGTAGGTATTTGCTTCAGCCTGTTGCTCACCAGAGTAACGTAGGCCTCAGCAGTACGGGTGGTGTCAAACTGAGCTCATGTCTGTACATCCATGGGCATGTAAACAGGAAAATAATGGCTAAATGGAACAAAAAAATTAATAACTTGGCTTGAGGGAGCTTGCCTGGGTGCGGGGAGGGAGGTGGAGGTGGAGGAGAGGAGTTGGGGCTGTTTTGCAGCGGTGGTGCTGGGAGGAAAGCAGGCCGCCATGTTTACAGTAGCTCACTTCTAGTGAGCACAATGAATGCAATTACCCAAGTAAGATATGTCAGTGAATGAACGAATGCATTTGGCAAACTATTTGTGCTTAATCTATGTCGATTTGTGAAGTCTCCAGCGGTTTTCTTTGTCCCTTGGGAAAAAGGATTGGGGTGGGGGGAGGCATGGGGGTGTTGGGGGGGAGAGAAAGTGTCCAGTTGCCATAGCAACAGAGCAGGGCTGAGGGGAGATGAGACATCATATTTTCATTTATGATGCTCTGTATAAAACGATGTAGGTAATTACACGTGTAGTGATTTGCCGTGCAGCAGAGCAGCTTCTTTTCAGGACAGTGCACGTCACACAACATTATGCTGAGCCCCTTTTAGAGCAGGTACACAAATGTATTGACATTTCGATGGGAATATTGCTAAAGAAATTGCAGCAGCAGGAAGAAAAGAGGACGTGACAGCAGCCCCGCTCTCCTTTAAGAAATAGAATAAGATTCAATTAGCAAGTTGCCAGTGGAAACCTGGATATAATTATAGCTCTATTATGCTGGCCATGTTGTTTTCCCTCAGAAAATACAGTTTTTAATTAACTTGTGGATTTGGCACCAACACCTACGCACTCCCTGTCAGGAACAAAGTTGGTGTTTCCCCAGTTGAGGCTGGCACTTTATAATAACTAAAGATGCTGGTAGTGCCTGCAGACCTGCCCTTGAGAAGGATTCTCTGGGCATGGCTCTTCCCCAGCCAGGGGGAAGCCAGGTGTAGATCTTCCCTGTGCATGAAAAGAAAGCAGAGCTAGATGGTTTTTTCTCCGTGGAAATGTGAACCTTCCTGGAGAGTACCTGTACTCGCAGGTCAGCCATGGGGGTGGAGGGAAGGCGGGTGGGACAGCCCGTGTTTCTGGGGTAGGAGTGGGGTGAAGGTGGCTCTCCAAGGTGCCAAGAGGCTGTCCTCCATGCAGTCCATGAGACACTTGGTGCATCCAGTGGGATCTGGGGGGAGTACAAAATCTGGCTAACCTCCTGAACAGGATGGGAAAGGGCTGATTCTGTTTCTTCAGGGGTGGGTAGGGAGGAAGGCCCTGCCAACTAGACCTTGCCAAGATACCCACATGTAAAGTCTGTTTGGGTTTTTCTTCTTCCATCTCTTTGCCTGCCACCTTTCTGAAAGGCAATCCGGAATTACTTGCGGGAAATAAGAATATTTCAGATGTGGCAAACATACTGCTTTTAAAATGCAAATGTGTTATAGATGCATACACCAGGCACTGCTGTTGCTTTTCTTCTGGCATCATTGCCTTGACAGTTTTTCAGTTTCTGAGTGTAATGCAAAACCAGGAGGGTTTCCCTCCAGAAGCACAGTTCATTGAGTAGCTTGTTTCTAACAGTGGCCTGTGTGGGGTGCTCAGAGTCTAAAATGGAGGATGCTTTTGTAGCAATCCCTCCCAGTGGCATATTCTGCTAGCTGACAGCAGCTTGGGAGTTTCCCAAGTCAGGTGTTGCACGTAGTTTGCTGGTCAGTAACAGATTTCTCTCTGGGAAAATTTTTATCATCTTTTTGAACCTGCATACGTTTTGGCCACTACCACATCCTATAGCATTCAGATTCACAATTATTATTATGTTTTCTGTTAAAATATAATCCTTTGATTTATTTCAGACCTGTTGACTGATAACTTTTCAACAAATGGACACTAGTTCTTGTCCTGGGAATAGTCATTAAATAATCAGTTTCTCCTTAAAATACATTATTTTGCCCAGCTCCTACATCATCTCTTTCTTTACAATGCACAGGCTGAGCCTGTTCTGTGTCTTCTGACACGGAAAACTCTCCAAGCCCCTGCCCATCCTTCTCATTCTCAACCCTTTCCACTGTGCGGTGTGATTACTGGGCAAGTCAGCCACTCCAAGATGTCTCATAGAAATTAATGGAATCCATGGATCTAATTTGGGTATCAGGAAGAAATTCTTCCTGGAGAGGGTGGTGAGGCACTGGAACAGATTGCCCAGAGAAGCTGTGGATGCCCCATCCCTGGAAGTGTTCAAGGCCAGGCTGGACAAGGCTTTGAGCAACCTGGTCTAGTGGAAGATGTCTCTGCCCATGGCAAGGGGGTTGGAACTAGATGGTCTTTAAGGTCCCTTCCAACCCTAACCATTCTGTGATTCTATGATCTGTATTGTGCAACCCTTTGCATTTTTAGGTTGTCAGAAGAAGCAGGTTTATCCCTGTATATGCAGTTTGAAACAGCAAGTTCAGAGTTAACAGCAAGATAATAAATGATAATCTAAAAAATGGTTGCGGAAACATTTCCTCAGTTTTTTGTCTGGCCGGTACACCTAAAAAATATGACAGTCATAGCAAGCCGATGGGTGTAAAAAGCCAGCGAACGTTTCTCCACCTGGAATGCCTTATGTGATTCACTTAAGATGTTCTCTGAGTTGTTGGTTTTCCTCTATCATCTCTCTGTGAAAGAGGTTACACCATTAGTAAACAACAATATGAAAGCTGATCTGTGACACTCAGATGGCAAGGTGGAGATCCCTGTATCCTTGCAGTTTCACAAACTGTTCAGGGTTGGGATTTTTTCCCTCTTTCCTAATGATAATCAGAAAGAAAAGAAAACAAAATGCAGAATCTGCACCATGACCGTTCTAGGCAGGCAAAAGCTGCACTGTGACTATGGGATGCCCTGAAACACTCTCAAGCCTTGAGCCTTGCATGAGCAGTCAGGGTGGCCTGAGGATGGAAATGGTTGCTTACCTGGCTCTAACCACCCTCCAACCTCCTGGTCTCAAAGTGGGTGGCAATCAGATCAGCTCAGGGATAAAATACAGTGGGATGAAATAATGCAAATGCTTTTTCCCTTCAGAATATGCCTGGAAGAAGTCATTGCAAGGTGAACCTCAGCTGCATTGGACTCTGGGGTTTGATCTCGGCAAAGCTTTGGGATTTACTGCTTATAGACCTGGGTGCACACTTGGTGCCTCGTGGATTGGCCAAGGAAGGAGCACATTGTGGAGTATTTTTTCTGGGACTCCATGTGTGATCACAGGATGTCACTGGGAGCGTGAAGTGACAATTTCAGGTGTTACTTCTTGCCATTTCATGTTAATAGTGGGACTGCCCTAAGGGATGCCCCACTCACACAGGAAAGTATTCCTGGAAATAAAGTGTTGAGGTTTTTTTCTCTTTTTTCATCTTAAAATCTGGAAAAAAAGAGGAGGACTCATGCTTTACAAGCAGGCAGCAGCCTGTGGATCGCCTTTTGTGAACTGCATGAAGTGCTGGACTTGTGGTCATTTTTGCTCCCACAGAAGGCAGAGGTGCTGGCAGAGCCCCGAGGTGATTTGTGAGCTGCAGGATTCGGGTGCCTCCGTGGCTCCCCTGGTTTTTCTGAGCCTGGCAAGGCTCACCAGTGACGGCAGCAGGCTCCTGAAGCTCTGTTTTCTTAAGGCATGCCATAACCCTGATGCTGTTTTGATGGGCACAGAGAATTGTGGTGAATGAAAAGGCTGTGTGGCCAGGTGGAATGGGTCAGGTTTTTTATTCACAGCATGCACAAAAATTTAAAAAAATAAAAACAAACCAAAAATGTTCCTGGTTCTGTTCACCACGTTGGGGTTAATGCAGTGAAACAAAGCAAAATACAGAGATTTTTCAGAAACTGTTTTCCACCTGATGGAAACACTTCAGTTATTTTAAGTCAAGGAAATCCTGTGTTTCCTCAGCAGCTGTTGCAGTAAAGATGACTGGTCATTTTGCATATATATTTATATAGCTGGAGGTTCTTTTTCATTTTGTTACTGAATGGCCCTTTACAAATAACAGATCTTCAGCTAGTCAAGTGGCCGGACATTTGACATAATGTTTCCTGAAATCTCATATGAAAAGATATTTGCGTGGAATGAACGTGATCGTTATTACGTGGATAGGAAATTCACTGAAACACCAGAAATGGTGAATAGAAATGGCAGCATAGAGGCTGTAAGGGAGGTGACTGTGATTGGAGCAAGGTTTGATATTTGGCACGTTTTCTATAAGACACAGAGAAAATCAGAAAGTGGACCACACATCCTGACTGAGAAAGAAGGTGCTAAACTGGGTGATCACAAATCCATCAGTAAGGGGCAAAACTGTACAAAGAAGAATACTAATTTTTGTCAGAATATAGAAAAGTGGGATGGGCCCTGGAAAACATGGGGGCAATTCATATAAGGGAAATAATACGCAAGAAAAGGAAAAGTGACATCCTTGTCACATGGTGGGGGTGGGGTGGGGGGCATGGCATTTGACGTGCACACCACTTGCATCAAGCATCAGTGAAGAAACTGGTAGTCTCTTCTGGTTGTAAGAGGATTTCTATGTTTGCTCTTTAAATTCTGTTGGTTACTAAAAGAAGGGAGGAGTGGACCTTGTCTTTTGGGCAGTATCTCTTTTCAACCGGAATGGTGCTGACAGAGTTTGTGTACATTTTTGCCATTGAACAAGCCATTAATTTTGATCTTCCAGTTGGGACCTTTTGATAAAGTAGAAATGCTCGGTGCTCTAGTCCTTGCAGAAGGCATGTTGTACAGTTATGAACAAAGCCTGTGCTTTGCTCTGCCCTTCTGAAATTTTGACTCCAGATAACTGAATTTCAGGACACATGCCTTATGTATGTTGTTATATTTACCATGGGCCCAATGTTACTTTTTGGGCTGGCAGTGGTTTTCAAAGTTTAACAGCGTCATTATTATTCTGCTTTATGTGTCTTGCTTGAGTGGCTTCTACCCTCCTCATTGACCCTTTTCTGAGGGATTTGGAGACTTGGCAGGTGGCCTGCCACCTTTGTAATTCCAGTTTAGGAACAAAAGATGATCTGCTAGTAAAGTACATACTAATTATCTGAATAGCTCTGTGATTCATCCTGGCTGTCCTCATATGACAGAACTACTTTTCCGTGTTTGTGGGTTTTTTTTTTTTTTTTTGTAGAGTGAATGACAAAAGGTCAAGTTTTCTTATGGTTCCTTGTGTGACGTTTCTGGCTCTTGGTTTGCAGTAGCCAGTGGCAGGCGTTAAAACGATAAGGAATAGGAAAGTTCCTTAATTACTGTCATTTAATTCCAACTTGTCAGCCTTTTTGCTATTCATTCCCTGCTTATTTGGTGTATTTTAATAAACCTCATTGATATGATAAATGCCTTTTGGGTCATCATGACACAAGGTGGATGAACCCTCTATGCAGTTAGGTATGGTATAATTATTTTTCAGTCATGTATGAGATGGATTTTGTACCTTCACTTAGAATATAGAAGAAGCTGGATTACATCTGTGAATAGATGGAATTAGAGTTCCTGAGGCTGGTGTGTTCCCTGGGAAGCCACAGCAACCACCTACCAGGGAGAAGAGGGCTGGCACAAAGGTAATTTCAGGAAACAGGAGAGGTGAACCTGCAGAAAGAGGCCAGCTAGCCTTTCTGCTGAGGGGGATTTTTCTAATGTGTTTAGTTTGCAATGACCTTCCAGTAATTCAGACATAAAACTGAGTGAATTTGTTTGGTCCATTATTTACTAAAAGCTGCAGCTCAAGGTAAAACAGAGCTCTGATGAATTGGCTCAGTGTTTTCAAAATTGTTTATGTTGATATAAACTAAGTAATAGAAAAGGTAAAAAGAAAAAAAGGAAAGTAAATTGAATCACATTTTTATTCAAATAAAGTGCATCAGCACAGAATGGAAATTTTATTTTTTGGTGGGGGTGGAAGGGATGACCATAAGACACTGAAGCTCTGTTTAGCTGTTTTGGATTTTTTTTCCCCAATGTACTGCCATATTCCAGGAGAAGGCTGGGTACTGGTACTGTATGTGTCTACCTGGACACATACAAATATATGCAAATACCTATTACCTAAATACATCAGCCTAATTCCACTCTCACAGTTCAGTGTTTGTAAGAGAAGGGCTCATGATCTCCTTTTTAATGCCTGTCTTCCAACTTTTGTATCTTGGTTAAAATAGCATTTCTCAAATCGCACTAATGTCAAAATGGAGACATTCTGTTGCTCATGCATAGTACTGTCAGCTGATCAACACAAAATGCTCTCATATAAATCTAGTTTAAGTAAATGTATATGAATTCCTGTAAAACACTACTGTAAAAGTGAAGTACTGTAAAATGCCACAAAAATTTTTCAGGATTGTGCAAACTAGAGTAGGGACATCGTGTTAGACTCAGGACACAGCTGTCTGCACGGTATGTTATTAGAAAAAAATTGTTATCAAATAGCTAACCCTCAGATAGAGAGATATGTTAGTTTGCTGTGCAGAGAGGTACTTTATATGCATTTTTCTCAAAAATCTGGCTCACTGTCAAAATAACTTCCCGCTTTTTTTTTGTAACAAGAGCTCAAACAGGTGTAGCATAAGTCTGTGACAATCTCTCTGAGGCTGTCTCCTAGGAAAGGTTTTGCTTCCCAGAGACCAACAGTTAAACTGGGGCGACTTCAGCGGTTCTTGTACTCCCTTACTCAAGCGATGCTGGCAGTCAGGAGCCCCGCGACCTTTGGTGTGGTTCTGGTTCTGAACAACTAGCTGGGCTGCAGAGAGCAAGCTTTAAATATTTCATGTGAGCAGTCAGCTGCTGAAAAACATGCTTCTATTTTCCATACCCCAAAATGAAAGAGAAGTTGGTTTTCTGTCCTCGTTTTTGTTTTCCTTTCCACAGTTGTGGATTTGTGTTTTGTCCACAGGCCAAGTCTGTGTGGTTCTTGGCAGGCTGCTCGGACATTTTTCTACTGAGC
The DNA here is from genome assembly GCF_000690775.1 of Eurypyga helias. Lineage (NCBI taxonomy): Eukaryota > Metazoa > Chordata > Aves > Eurypygiformes > Eurypygidae > Eurypyga > Eurypyga helias. The sequence continues at coordinate 13,113 of NW_010249122.1, read as the reverse complement.
TTTTATCACAGCATCTTAGTCTGGGTTATACATGAAATAATGCAGAAAGGCTCAATAAAGAGGAACCTGTACTACAGCCTTGCAGTCTTTAATTAACGCTATGTGTGTGTGTAAGCGATAGGCGAGCCACAGATACAGCATGTTTCATTGTGATGCTGTATTGCTTTTTTACTCTGCGGTGACATTAATAAATTGATGCAGGCAAGCATTTTAGATTTCATTACCGCCTGAAACGCCTTTACTTTTTGGCTTGCCCCGATTCATTTATGAGTCATCATCATGCTCAAATTAGTAAGAGACTAAGCTGTATGTGGCTGCTGAGAATTACTGGATTATTCAATCACTATGAACGGTGCTCAAGGAATATAAAATATTCAAGAAATAGTCAAGGAAAAATCCCTAGATAACCTAGCTACATAAAGGTTACATGTGCAGGGATGGATATAGCCCAAATGTGAGGCTGGGGGGATGAGGGGAAGGGGCAGCCGCAGGGCTGTGAACGTACAGTGTTGCGGCTGGCATTACCTGGAGTGATTAAAACTCCCTTGGCCCCTCTGGTAAACAATCAGCATGATTTAATGGAAGAAGGGAAAGTGGTCTGTGAGGCTTTCCAGGCTTCAATCCACCCAGCTTACAGGGGGTGCTGCTGGGGGCAAGGTGGCACTCCCAGCCAGCCAGGGCCGGCAGCATGGAGAAGCCTCCTCAGCCCGCACTGCCATCTTTGTCACCTGCCTGCTCTGGGAACTGGAAGACAAACGGCCCTCGGCCGAGTCCGATACCTTCAGTGCTGCTTCTCCTTAGAAAATTAAACTTTTTTTTTTTCCCAGCCAAATTACTTCAGGCAGGAGCTAGTCATGTTTTCCGTGCCAAACTGAGCTCTAGATTACCTGAAGCTTAATATCTAAATTATTTATATCACCAGGCCTGCACTGGCATAAAGCATGGGATTAGCCTCCTTTGTTCATCTGAAGGTTAAAGCCACTAGTTTGAACCAAACATGGCCTTACTGGGGTTATATCTCTGCTTGCACTTCAAACTTTGGCCATCCTTCTCCACAGAGAATTGTTTTATTTCAACCATCGTTCCTTCATGGTAATAAGCCACTAGTTTGAACCAAACATGGCCTTACTGGGGTTATATCTCTGCTTGCACTTCAAGCTTTGGCCATCCTTCTCCACAGAGAATTGTGTTTGTTTTATTTCAACCATCGTTCCTCCATGGTAATAAATGCTCCTATTTGCTGAATAATTTTATACAACAGAGAATACTCTGGAGGGTGAAAGTTTGCCTTCTGTTGTCTGCTAGACCGTACAGAAGAAGGTAAGTCAATTTACCACAAAATACATATTACAGCGAAACAAAGCATGAATTCATTAATTTTAACGATAATGTTGCTGTTTTACTCCAAGCTTAAGTGAATATAAATGTAACTTATTGAAGAGTCTCTGGCAAAAACCATCTGTGCAGGTTTTTCTTATCGCATCTGTCCTTAAACTAGCTGTGCATTTTAAGAAGCAGCAGCAGCAGCCGCCGACCTACAGCTGACTCCCGGCAGCATTTCTCCTTGGAGCAGCACAGAGTGGCCGGCACCTCTCCTCTGGTTGTTTGGGGTGCTGGGAACACGTCAGACTTTTTTCTTTTCCCACTAACATGGCTATTCATGTTTACTATCAGCAGGCGGCTTAGCAGGATGGTTAGGGTTCCGTGCTCTTAGCGGAGGAATCATGAGATGAACTAATTATTTATAGGGCTAGTTATCCCTTTGCTGTTATTTGCAGTGATGTGGTTAATAGGGAAACAGTACTCACTCCAAGAAGATGAGAGAATGAAACAGAAAGCCTGTTGTCTCTGTAATGATGAAAGTAATTAAAAGAGAAGGGGGCTGAGGGGTTCCGTATGATGCAAATTATTGTCTTCAGGCTTTTCTTACACCTCAGACCTTTTTTCCCCAAATAAAGTTGACAAGTGTTTTTGCTCTGTGAATTGGTTTGCAACTCAGTGATGTTTTTTTGTTCATTGAGAGTCAGAGAAGGTTCTTGTTACGGTCACTGATTTTCCAAGAAATCTTAATAATTTGCAGACATCTAGATTTGGTTAGATGCACAGAAGGAGAAAGACAATTTAATCTTGTTTCTTTATTTGTGACGGAGTTATGTTTTTGTTTAAAAAAATGAAATGCGCCCAGGGAACAGATCCTTAAGGAAATCACCGGAAACAGTGGCATGTTGAAGAATTTATAGATCCAAACATGTTATCCTTGGCCTTGCTTGAAATGCTCCAGTGGGATCTGTACGTGCCTATCTCCAAAGATAATCATATTGATGAAGTTGAAGTCATATGGAAAATTGGCTGGTGTAATTATTCATTAAAAATGGTTAAAGCTGCTGTGAGCATTGAATCTCAAGTCATGTGGGGAGCTGCAAGACAAAGCAGGAGGCACTGTATTTTGAGAGGTGCTGTCTAAACGGTGTTTATTTGACTGAGAACGGCATAAGTCAAAGTAGTTGTCAGCATCTTCTGAGGGATGTTGAAGTGAGACTACTGGTGGTTTTTGTTATAATTATTACTAAACTTGACCCAGATAGGCAGAGATTATTAAACACATTTTTAATGTTGCCCCCACCCCCAGGTACTTCAAAGCCAAGGTCACAGGCCAGACAGATAGCTGATTATTTCATCTCCCGCCTTACTGCCCAGCGTGGTGTATTAGAGCGGCACTAATGTTTGTGCTAAGATTAGCAGCAAACCATTTTTAATCTTAACTTGCAGTTGGACACGTCTGACCTATAAAGGGTAGGTGATGAAAAGTGATGTTAGATTCAGTGGCTTTCCTCTGCAAGAGTGGAGATTGTCAATTTTCTGGCATTTCAAAACTGTTTCTTCTCTACTGGGAGTGATGACTGAAGGCAGCAACTAAAGTCTAGGAAAATGCAAACTGACCTGCAAACACTTGTCAGCAACCAGGCAGTTCACAGCCCTAGAAGTGAGCACATTAAAGGAGGGGGTGGTCCACTTTATCCAGTGCAAGGACGCGGCTCTCCCTGCTTGTGAGGATCAAGTCCATCAGGGTCGTTAAAATCCGACGTCAAATATGACTTTCATGACGTAACTTACTGAATCTGCAGAGAAACTTTGGAGGTGGAGATTTTTCTAGTTTTCTTTCATCCCACTACTAGTTTTCTTTTTTCTTTTTTTTTAAACAATGACACAAAATAACATGTTTGAAGCTAAGGAGATCTTTTGATGAACACTCTTTTGTCTTCTCTCTGTCAAGAACTCTTGGCTCCTGCAGCTGAGATTCAAGCAGAAGTGCAGAAGAGGTGTTTTGACATGACTGAATAACAGAAGTCTTGCCTGTCCAAAGGATCTAACAATTGCATTAAATACAAATTTTCATGTTCAATTTGCAAAACATTGCTATATAATCCTATTACCTTGCTTCTTTTCCAAAAAATCTCAACATGGAATGCATGGTAAAATTTCAGCCCATTAACTAATGACATCACTTGAGAGCATAGGAATGTTTCTCAGCGTGCCACTGGGACTGAATAGTTTGTCAGTAATGCGTCAGCTCTTTAGCTCAGCTTTGCCTTGTAACCTTGACCTTGTAACACTCCAGTTTTGGGGTGGCTTCCAGCCTCACAGCCCAGGCCTCTCTGTCCTGAGCTCTGTGTTTGTGCAGATATACAAGACTGCAGAAATGTCGTCAAGTCTTTTCCGCAGGAAGCCTGTTTAATTGTCAGTGGCTCACACAGTGTCATCTACTAAAGCATGGTTTCCTGTCAAATACCTATTTTGGTTTTTAAGCCTGAGTATTTAGCCAAATTCTTAGCATGGCTCATGCATGAATCTGGTTCTCATGTGAAGATGCTGGCTGCAGGTAATCCCCTTCTGGGTAAGAAATTCCAGAGCATGCAGTGCAGGAAAGGTCAAACTCATTTGCAGGGAGTTGTGTTTAACTGTGCGATGCAGAAGTGAGCTTCATTACTTGTAATTAATCCTCAAGGTTCCTGAATGTCAGTTTACAGAGGCGGCCATGAAGGTAATCCATGGCAGATAATTAATATTTGTTATTACTGACTTTGAAAAGACTCTGGATAGCAATGTTTGTAAGTCCTTTTTATCAGGAAAGCCTATGAGGAAATTCCCTGATTAAATCGTCATTGTTGATTCTGCCTTAAACTGTTGTTCTACTGTAATTACTGCCCTTTTACAACACAAGGGCATGGGGTGATATGGTGGAAGACACATGCTAATATTCTGACATGTTGGCAGGTTTTCATAGTTTCAGAGAAAAAGTCCTTGGGGGAAAGGTTAATGCAGTTATTGGGCAGGTTAATGCTCTGGCATTCCCTGAGGGCTTTTCATTGATATGGACAGGAGGGTTTCCTCTGTAGTATTCTTATCTCAGAACTATTAGGCTGCTCAAAGAAATTGAATGAAATCTAAAAAAACACATACATTTTATTAACAGTACAAATTTCTCTTAGAAGATACAGGTCAAATTCTCCACATTTGTCATAAAGGTGAAACAGCTAATTGTAGCTGAAAGCAGAAGATAGTCTCGATCCAGTTTTACCTAGGGTTCGGGTTAAGTTTTGCCTCCCTATTTGTGCGTGGGCCTCTGCATACCATCTTTCCGTTCTATAGCTGTGTTGTATTTTAGATTGGACTGAAAGTAGGTTAAAGAGGAGTGATTTTCTTGCTTTTTAGATCTGGTATCAAAGTGAAGACATAATCTTATTCTGTGTTTGATGTGAAACATTTATTTTATGTAAACACAGCAGCTGAAAAATATTGACAAAAAATGGGTGTTTTTGTGCAATTTTAGGGTCCTTACACTGAGAGTCTGGTTAGTACCTCATACAAAATGTAACCCTCCAGAGCTCAGGTCTTTCATTCCTTCCTTTCTGCTGTATCCAGTAGAAGAAACAAATGCACAAAAGGTTTCTTTGCCTGCTAGAGTCATCGGAAAATGTTTCTGGATTGATGTAGATACTCACTGGTTTGTAGCCAGTTCTTAAGATGCAGATTTTTCTGGGTTTGAAGCACAACTTTCTCTTATTAGAGTGACACTAGATTACTGTGAAAAAGAGAAAAAAGGAGTTAGTGAGTTTTGGGAAGACACTGGTCTTAGTGAAAGGGCTTTTTGAGTATGAAATAGCCTACCTGATATAACACTATATATTATACTGTATTGGTTTCTGAACTAGGGTCAACCTTTGTGGCTGTGAATTAGAAACTTAACTGCCTGTATTTTAGTGCAATCTTTCTGGCAAGTGTTCAGTGGTCCAGTGAAAAAATTTAATCTTTTTTCTACTTCACTGGTTTGCCCATCATAAGCAATGTTATTAATTATAGACTCCAAAGTAGCAGCTCTCTTGACTTTTGCGACCCTGTGCTCATATTGTCTTAAGTGCTGCATTTGCCACCTTCACGGTGTTAATTAGTATGTTTATAATAAGCCTCCACTCCAGTACTGTAATCCTCATCAGTCTACACACCTGACAGCAGCTGGGACATCTCAGTGGCAAACACAAAGTCAGGGAGCCGTATTTACTGCTATATGGAAATCGGTTATGAAAATCCACCTCTCTCTAATTCCATCCCCAAATGCATTGTCTTTCTTTATGGGTAGTATTTACAAACATTAGAGAGTTTTTATGCAGAGGTTTTAAGAAGCAAGGAATAATAGTTCTGAGCAATCAAAGAAAGACAGGGATAGACAGGGATTTCAGCGTAGGTATTCCTAAAAGCTAGTGGATGCTCTCCGCTTTGAAGAAGTAGCTAAGTGGAAGAATTCAGTTTTCAAGGCTTGCTGTAAGGTTTGCTCTCCGAGTCATGCGTCAGCCTTAGGTGGCAGAGGGTGCAGCGATGTAATTTCTGCAGAGGAGTCATGCTTGTCAGCTTGCAGGAGCACCTTGTGTGCCAAAGTGTCAATATACTTTGACACTGAAAAGCTGACAAATCAAAACATCGTGTTGTCACACAGGGGAGATGGTTGGAAAAGGTGTGTGGTGGAGGGCGACTGAAAAGCAAAGGAAGGAGAATAAAAAGGCTTGGCGTGCAGTGTGCGGGGGTACTTCATCCAAGGGTAACAGTCAGGTTTTGATGGTTTCATTACGGGATGGATTGTCAGGCAATGAATTCAGCATTGCCCAAGCAAGGTGGGGCAGTGGTGGGCTGAGGGTTTGGGATGAAGCACCACAGCTGAACTTCTAGACTCCCTCTGAGTGTTGACATGTGCCGTTGGCTGTCCCCTGTGCCATGGCGGTGTGCTGCTGTGCCCTCTGTCCCATCGGACGCGCAGGGGCTGCTGCTGGTCCCTCTCACCACCAGCCTTCTTCTTCCCTTCCTGCCACCTCTCTGAAGTCTGCTTTCACTGATGTGAAATGTAAACTTCCCACCCATTTTTTTCCCACCTTCAGGCATAGGACCTGAAGCCTGTTTTGCCTCAGAGACTTAAACATTTTTTTGTTTGTCCTGCCAGACTGCTGCTAGGCTGGGGGTCCGGATCACCCATCTGTGTGTTGCCCTCACTCCTTTTTCTCCCCTTCCTTTCCCCCTCCTGCCACCGTGGTGTTTTGCCCAGCTGCATCAGGGAGCAAAACCAAAGGGAAATGATTTATATTTCGTGTTGGGTTCATTTTCAGCTGGGTTAGTTCCCTGATCCAGCTCACTGCACAGCGTCCAAATATTCACGCTGGCAGGAGCAGACGGGAGAGGAAAGAGCAGCTGCAGGTGGCAAGAAGGACCAGAGCATCCTTTTCAGCAGTGGCACTGGGTTACACTGTCTTTGTGCACCTCCATCCTAGCATGTAGATAAAACTACCTCAGGAGGTGGGTTTGTCATTAAGGCGTTGTACCGAGAACCGGGGTAGCCAAGGCACGGAGGTTGCAGCCACCCACAGAAGGCTGGCACAATCCTAGCCCACCTCGATGAACATTACCAGAGATCACCTCTCTTCCAAAATTTGTTGGAGCAATAGAAGGTGTAGATAAACTCTTATTCTGAAGGATTTTTAAAAGAGGCTTTGCTTGGGAGAAACTTCTCTGAATAAAGTCCTATCACTTTTCAAATTCTTTTTAGAATTCTCCAAATTCATAATAAAAAGAAAATCTGTGATTTCCCCTAATAAGAACTTCTATATATACTTAATACTAGGTTATTATCCATGCTTTTATGTTCTTTTACTGTGTGAATTACACTTTACTATGTGTCACCTTTTATAAGAAGTTCTACCTTTTCTCACATTTTTTGTGCAATAATGCACAGTACTTCTTGAGTTTTATAGTTCCCTGGGGACTTTTTGAGTATTTAAAAGATGAGCTTGCTGTCAGCCTTCATACCTCTGCCTTTTTATCTGAAGGAAGTATTGGCATCTCAATGTGTAAACCCAGGTGTAGGAATGCATTCATACACATTTTGTACGAAGCTTATGCTAATGTATGTATGAGTATGTAAGAGAAATAACTTTTTTCTAGGTAAATACTATGTAAATGATATCACTTGGAAAGCACAGACTTTGGGGGAGTTTCTTAATGAACAGTTATAATATTTAGTTCTTAGGATATTCTTATTCCCATCAAAGTTGTGGTGTTTTTTATATTGGCATCAGGGATGCTATGTGCATAGGTGGTGAGCCTAAAGTGTGTGCCTGGACCCAGTGCTCTGAGGTGAGGGTTCCCCCCCAAAGTCCCCATCAGTTTTGACTGAGTGCCAACCCCAGTGCTGGGGAATGAGCTCCCTGGGGCACGTGGGGACAGCAGAGTGCTTGCTGCAATCCCACTGCCCACTGAACCAGGGACAGGTTTACCTGGTGGCAGGGGGGGCAGGGAGCTGGGGTGAGCTTGTGGAGTGACTTGGTGAACGGGGCTGAAGGGGAAAGGGGACAGGGGTGTTGGAACTGGATGGTCTTTAAGGTCCCTTCCAACCTAAACCATTCTGTGATTCTATGACCCTGAGGGGAAGATACCTGCTTGCCATCCCCCATTGCTTCAAAGGGACGGTATCTCTTCGGCAGTCCTCCCACAATCTATGTGTGTGATACCTCCTCACGGGTTTGTGTACGCACATATCTTTCTTAAGGCCAGACTAGCTTCACGGAAACTCTCTAACACGTTATTTCCTTGAGCCGCAGCACATGAATGCAAAGAGTGTGCATGGAAATGCGAAAGGCTCCCGACCTCCCCGATGCCTGGCAGGCAAGCTGAGCGGGCACAAAGTCATTAACACAGGACTGCGTTTGTTCGGACACGTGCTACGACTGCAGACGCTTGCGGTGACCATAACATTTACAGATGTAAAGAGGTTGGCTCACAAGTGCTCACTGGCCTGGCATTTTCGGATGTGTGCAGTGCTCCATGCAGGGGGGGCTGGTCTGGCAGAGGGGTGGTTGGTATCAGAGGCAGCAGAAATAGCCTTGCTTTCCCTGGGCTGTTTTCCTGGAGAATCTCCTTACCACCCACATCCACCCTGACAGTTTTTCACTGGGTCTGGCAGCATTTTGCCGTGATCTGTTTCAGATGTATGCTGCTCTTTTTCGTAGGTGAGTTTGAAGCTGACCTTTTGCTGTGAATCTGCTTCTTTTATGTACTCAAAAATAATGTTGCCAAAATAAAAAGTCTTCCTGAAGTTTTGTGAAGTTTTGAAGTTTTGCCTTGTTTGAAGCAAATTGTACAGAGGGTTTTGCAAAGGTCTGAAGAATGAAAAGTACTTGGTGAATGTTTTCCTCATTCAAAAAAAGAAAATAGTGGCTTGTCAAAACTCTGTGACTTGGCCTGAAAACTCCGAATTTATTTGTCTCAGTTGGTCTTGGCCTCTGTGCGTGTCTTCTGCTAATCTTGGGGAGTTAATGAATTAAGTGCAGTTACTGATTAAAGCAGCGGCTGTACTGATGTTGCAGAGAGCCCTGGTGCTGGCCTTGTGCATGCGAGGGGCAGAGGCAGCCGGTGCCGGGGTTGCAGGGATGGGCACCAGGTGTACAATGGGAGGCCACACCGAGGCTGGTGAGGACCATTCCCCAGCATCCATCATTGTTTCCCCACCAGCACATCCTTTCTCATCATCATTCTACTAGTTACCACCCTGCTCTGCTTCACGGCGTACCTTGCACCTGGCAAAGGGTGTTGCTTGCCCAAAAATGCACGGGCTTCTTTCCCAATGACACTAGTAGAAATGGTTAAGCCTCTGTACAAATCCTGCCTCTCCCATATCCTTAGCAGTCATGGTGCTTCTACTCAAAAAAAAAAAAAAAAAAGGCAGCACTTCATCAACTTGAAAGACTTGCGCTGTGCCTGATGAGATTTCCCAGCAGCCACGGAGGGCTGGGGGCAGCGGGACGCTGAGGGAGCAGACAGCAAGTCCTCCCCCATGCCTTGTTTATCCCTGCTGTACCCCTTCAAGGCCTTATTATACGGTGCTTGCTTTTTCTTAGGAAATTAATCTTTCAGCGTGATGCTTCAGACAGCATTGCTTCTTCAGTGAAGCCTTGAAGAAGTTTGTATGTGCATAAAATGGAAGGGGTTGGCTTTTTTTCCTAATTTTGAAGTCAGTTGCTTTCACATCTAATAGACACATGCTCCCTGCATTGGTGTAGCCCCTCGTTTTTGTTCAAATGAGCAAAGCAAATGAGAAACTCTTTTACCTAGGAAAAGGTCTTGATATGTTAAATAGAGCTTTTTAGTGTTGAATTCTGCTTCTTAGTCTGAATTTAGATTTGCCGTTAGATACTTCTGTGTCTTTTCCCACTAGGTTAAAGCATGCTTTATCACTGGGAACCTCTTTCCTCTGTAACTATGTGAATGTTGCTAATGAGTCACCTCTGAGCTCTCTTGGGTAAATAAGAAAGTCTTTCGGTACTGCTTCATTTCCTCAGTCTGAGATAAATTTTGTAGCATTTTCTTGAATCCAATCCTGCTCCAATCTGTCAATATTTTCCCCTGATGGATGGGCAGCCATTGGGATGGACCACGGTGCTCCTATGACAGCTTCACTCCTGCCATAGATCCCCATCCTTTTTTCCTTCGACTTTGTCTGTACGCCCGAGATATTTCAGGCTGTTCTGTGAGTTTAATGTAATCCAGAAGAGCTCTCCCTATCAGGTGACCCAAGACAACTTAAATAATTGACACATCCGCAGTTGCGTTTATCCTCCTCCCTCCAGTTTTTGCCCTTCTCCAACTGTTACCAAAAATTGATTGGTGTTTTCTTTCCTATCATTGATGAAGATACGGAGCAGCTTTGTGTAAGAAACCAGATCCCTGTAGGCCCCATTAAAAAAGCTATTGTCGTGTGATGAATCCCATTTATGATTAGAGGGGTTTCGTTCATGTGTGTGAATTCTGTCAGCTGCTTTTTAATCGATTTAGCATCGGCTGCATTGATTTTGTGTAAGTGCTTTTAAAATGCCAGGGTTGCTAGCTGTGCATGTCTGGGTGCCGTACGGAGGTCTGTCCTCAGACTGTAGATGCCTTCAACCCATCAAGTTCTTGGTTCTGTCAGAAAACAGCAACAACTTCGCTTGACCAGACCTATTTCCTGTAAAAGCACATTGATTAGAGTTAATTATGCTATCATCTTCTCATTGAGAACATAACTTGGACTGCTGTGTTTAGAAATTTAGGAGAATCTATTTCATTTGTTTTATGTAGTACTTGGGATGAGTCCAGACACCAGTTTATAACATATAGGAAGTAGGATTTATTTGTTTCCCACAAGCTTTCATCCATAAATTCAGGAGTGTGTGGAATGATGAGCTGCGATTTATCGGCCGAGGCCGAGCCATTCCTGAGTGTCTGACTTTTCTTTATTTCTCAATTCATGTTCTCTAAAAAAAAAATTGACATGACGTATTACGGGTTTTAAAAGGGTGTTTGTATGTGTTCTTTCCCCTTAGTTGTCCCTTCTGTCTTCTCTCTACTAGAGAGCTTGACAGGCTGTTTTAGCATTACTGATTGCAATAACACACCAACCAAAATTCTTCCATGAAACACAACTATAGTGCTGACTTCAAAAGCTTTAACAAAAGGCGTCCCATCTGGAGCATCTAAAGCTCTCGTATGGTTTGTTTTAGAGTGTGAAAATTGAAACACTCCATTCTGAGAACCCAGAAGTAAAATTAGTTTTGATGTATGATGTTCTCAACAGTTGTTTTCCAACACACTGTTTTTTTCTTTTCTTTTGCCTTTTTTTTTGGTTAACATTATAATTCATAAACAATTGAGGATGCCATTCCATTCCTGACAGTTTTCATTTTTGTTACCTTGCTTACACTGCATTAAACCTTGAATGCAAATAAAATTTACAGTGGTGATGATAAGCAGCTCTGGGTTTAATACTGCTCCAGATTATTTTATTTAGGAAGCATTTCTTTACCCAGAGGGTGGTCAAACCCTGGAGCAGGGTTCCTAGAGGGGTGGTCAATGCCCCAAGGCTGGCAGTGTTCAAGAGTCATTTGGGCAATGCCCTTAACAAGGTGTTGACTTCTGGTCAGCCCTGAAGTGGGCAGGCAGTTGGACCAGATGACCGTTGTAGGTCCCTTCCAGCTGAAATAGTCTTCTATTCTATTCTATTCTATTCTATTCTATTCTATTCTATTCTATTCTAAACCAGTATTCATACAAATTTATTTTATCAATCCATTTCTTTTTCAAGTTACATGGTTACCAATGACATATACTTTGTTTAGCAGACTAATAAAGTGCATTGCTGTAGTGCTAGCCACCCATTGACCTGGAAGTATTTTTCCGACATTCCCTGTGGACGGAGGAAGCACTTATCATTTGCTAGGAGCAAAGGAAACCATCAGCCACAGAGAACATAGGTATGGGGCTCAGCAGCAGAGAAAAGTGATTCCTTACCCTTAGTTTTACCTTACTACCCAAGTCTGTGACCTAGCCAGAGCACTACATAAAGCCTTTGATTTGTGTGTATCGAAGAAACAAAACCGTTGCCAGCTAGCAGCTAGCATGTCCAGGCTTTCCAAAGGCTTCAGTCTCATCAGAAAGTTGTCATGTGTGGTCCACTGATACCACTGAGACCGTTGTGCACTGAAAGCTGCACAGTCCAGGTGTTAGATCAGACCTGAGACCCCTCCTCGCTCATGCCCAGTGATCTGGGATTCACACATCAAGCAGCCCGCAGGCATTGTTGGCAGCATCTGCTGAAGATTAGAGGATGTGTAAGGAGGGCACTGGGGAGTTTGTGAGAACGAGACCTCTTCTATGTCATTAGACAGCTTTCATCACTCTCATGCCAGCTAATTTTCTTTCTTTGGCATAGCAAATATTTAAACAGTGGAAAATTCTGTGATGTTATCAGGCCTGCTGCCATGTATTTCAACCTGAATGAGTAGCTCCTTGAGCCAAAATGAATTGAGGAGATGCTTCACGCTGAAATGGTGTTTTAGTTGTTGTATGGTGCCTTTTTGTGAGTTGAGTTGACAGTAAAATGTGGTAAAAAGGTAAATTTTATATTTGAAGTGTTTATACTCCCAGAGTTTGAAAAACAGACAACACTGCAGGTGCATTAAGACAATGGCCACCTTTCTCTCCCTGAATTTGCCTGGACTGTTTTGGGAAACAGACTGCATGGGCATGCTGCATGCTGAGGTGGTGTGCTGGGTTCAGTTAACTTACTTTACCTAGCTGGTATAAAGCTAGGTTTCTGGATTTATCTTGAGAAAAGTACTGATTAGGTGTCTTTTTAGCTGTCACTGAGGAATGCTTGCACCAAATTCAAGGTCTTTCTTAGCTTCTGATACTGCAGCTGTGTTCTTAACTTTATCACTACAAGCAGTGTGGGGGGACACACAGTTCAGACAGCTCACCCAAACTGACCAAACGAGTATTTCATTCCATAGTACGGCATGCGGGAGGCAGAGGTGAGGAGGGGTCCAGGAGCCATTACTCTCTCTCTCGTTCACTCCCGTACACTTCCTAACCCTCTCCTGACTCCTGTGTTAGCTGCTTTGCTAAATCCTGTGCTGTCTTGTTCATGAGGGTTTGTTTCGTTTTCCTGATCGTGCTATTGCTGATAGGGTTTGCTCGGAATCTGCTGCAGTAGCTCATGGGCTCCGGCCCTTGGCCTGTAGCTCTCGGGCTGCGGCTCTC
>NW_010249121.1:0-3796 GCF_000690775.1 Eurypyga helias | reverse complement strand
GAAGTCCCACCCCCCGGGGAGGCATGGCGCGGCTCGCTTCAGCGCAGCATCCTGACCTTCGGGGCAGCTGCTCAGGCAGATCCGTTAGTTTGTCGTGGTCGCAGACACGTTTCTGAAGACTAATATCAGGGGTGTGTTTGTTCGTAGGAGACAAACGGTTTCAGATGCAAGGACAACGATGAAATTCGGTTGCCTGTCCTTCCGACAGCCCTATGCAGGATTAGTTTTAAACAAAGTCAAAACAGTAGAGACTCGCTGGCATCCTTTGCTAGCCGACTACAAGAACTGCACCATTGCTATTCATATAGCTGTTAAGGACTGGGAAGATGAAGCATGGAGAGCAATTCTTCTGAGTAGGTTTGGTATGACACCAAAACAAGTGCAAGATTTGCTGGATAAAGGAGAAAAATTTGGCAGAGGAGTTATTGCAGGTAAGCAACCTTGGATTATGTTTTCCAAGCAAGCTTTCAATCTGTTAAGCATTCAGCCAAATACACGTATGCGTTACACAGTTACGCTCGTGATAACATTGCATTAACGCTTACTAAGGAGTGGTGCCTGAGCTGTGACTGGGGGGCTACTTTGCTTCCTTACCACTATAAGCTGAGGTCAGTGGGAGAAGTCGTAAATAAAACTTACTCTTTTTCTTTGTGTTGGAAATGTGACGTATCTTTGACCTTTAAGACACAAAATTTTAGTCAGGTCACAATTTTTAAAACACAGTCAGTCACTCTACTAAAAACTTTAGGCTACAACTCTAAAGTCTGTACAAGAAAGAGAATTGATTTGTCCTAACTCATCACGCAGTAAGATAGTATAATGTGGGTTGTATATTATTTTGTTTCATAATAATGTCCATTCTACACTTTCTGCATTTGGAGCTTAGGAACTCTTGCTGAAGCCATTTTACAGTACTGTAGTCAAGTGAAGTCATGACATTGCAATGCTTTGCAGGTCATAGAATCACAGAATGGTTTGGGTTGGAAGGGACCTTAAAGCCCATCTAGTTCCAGCCTTCCTCTAGACCAAGTTGTTCAAAGCCTCATCCAGCCTGGCCTTGGACACTTCCAGGGATGGGGCATCCACAGCTTCTCTGGGCAACCTGTCCCAGTGCCTCCCCACTCTCTCTGGGAAGAATTTCTTCCTGATACCTAATCTAAACCTCCCCACTTTCAATTTAACCCCATTACCTCTTGTTCTGTCACTAGAGGCCCTTGTAAAAAGTCCCTTCCATCTTCCTTGTAGCCCCTTCAGGTACCGGAAGGCTGCAATAATTACATAAATACTACTTCAGTTCTACAAATGCTCCATTGCTTTTTTTTGTTTGGGCAGTGGTTTGTTTCTGTAATGCAAGGTGAGGATGGAGTGGTGTTTCTTTGCTTATATTGTGCTGAAATACAGTGTACATTGCACTGTATACTTGGAAAGTTCTATCCAGCACTCGACTCTTTTTGTAGGTATTTTTTGTTACACCATCTATCTTTCATTCTCATTTGGATATTTTTAGCTATTCCTGCATAACAGCTTACTTCCATTACATATGCTGAAAAACTGTTATGGTTCTACAGTGCTGAAAATTGTTAGGTACTAAGTAATATGCAGATTTGCAACCTTGACATAAATTGCATGCTAAATTGTGGAGTAGGTATCAAAACTTCTTTGATCTTTATTTTAATCATTAAGCAATATAGAAATTCCCTTTTGGGCCATTAAAAGGGTTCCAGAGAGCGTGAGTTTCCGTGTAGTTTAATGATTTTGAAGTGTTAGTGTCCCGTCAGGAGCAGATAGTTTTATTTTTAATGAAGCTGTTCTAAGGCCAAACGTAGCTCAGTTTTGGTAGCAGCAGTATCTCACTAGATGCAGGCTTCTTTTTACAGAATCATGTATCACTGAGTTGTAAGTATTATAAATGCGTGCAGCACCTGTTCACCGACCTGAGTTCTGTCACAGGGGCTTCTGCAGTGCCTGACACTAGTTTGAGGTGTGTGTGCTTCACGGTGTGTTCTTCTGGTAACAAATCAGCTGGTTTGTGTGTCCTCTAGGAGGTTTACTTTTGGGAAACTTTTCTCTAGGGGATCAAACAGCCAACTAATTTTATATTTTACTTTTGCGACACAGGATTAATTGACATTGGAGAGACATCACTTTACCCAGAAAACCTGCCTCCTGAAAAGATTCTGGAGCTGGAAAACAAGGCTGTCCTCAGTAATCTAGAGCAGAAATACTTGACTGTTCTTTCAAATCCAAGATGGCTCCTGGAACCAATTCCTGCCAGAGGGGGAAAAGGTGTGTGGCAGGTGGACATCCCTGAAGAACTGATACCTGCAGAAGCATAGGTGCTGCCCCTTATTATTATTCTTCCTGCCTAAATGCAAACTTGCAATTCAGAAATCAGTATCTTAGATACCAATGAGTTGTTAAAGATTTCCTTCCAAAACTGTTTGAAATAACAAATACATTTGAAGAACTGCTCTTTTGAGGCAAAATAAACAAGATATAGCAGGGATGACCATTACTGGAAATTAGTAATGGTTTACTAGATTTTTCCTACATAATTAACTCTAAATATGGGGTTTTTTTAAATACATGGTTGATGTATTATGTGCCAATTTAAAATGTGAGTAAATACAGCCATATTATATGATGTGTGCATCTCTAGTTATATGAGGGGAACCACAGAATGGTGCTTCAAAGTAAGCTGCCATCATTAATGATATCTGTCTCACAGCCCACTCCTAACCTTACAGTTGTGGGATCATTGAGAAATAAATCATCTGCGAGAAGGCCAGTCCTAGGGGTTCTCAGATGCAGAAGGTTGGTGGATGAGTTTTCTGCACGTGTTGTGTGTTATGTGCTGTAACATCAAGCTTCCAGAAAGGACCAGATTCTCCTCATTAGGTGTATTAGATGTACAGATGATGAGGGGAAGCAGTATGCAGGTCACAGCTCTGAACTCCTCAACTGTTATAGAAAGGCTTTTATTTAAAAGGTGCTTGTACAAAGTTAAATTAAGCAAGTATTAGTTCACTCATTTAAGATGAAAAAGACTAGTGAACTTTGAAAATCTAATCCTGAATTCAAGACAAGGTTAAAGAATAACAAATAACTCAAACCCTGCATTACAGTGAAAATCCTTTTGACTTTGTGGAGCAAGGCCCAAGGCCTTGCAGAGTTATAAAGAGGACAGGAAAACTGGCAGAGGTTTTGTATTCAGATGGTTATTGGATCACTTACGAGACTATTGCCTTGGACTGTGAACTCCTAAAAGAGCTGTGGAAGGTCCCTTGCAGGCCCTGGGTTGGGGTCCAAGGCCAGTGAGAGGTGGGCAGTGCCAGCCCTGGTGGAAAGTGACTGCTGGCCGACGTGGCAGGATGTGGTGAAGGAGCAGGAGCTGCAGCATCACCACCCTGGATGCCAGCTGGGTGGGGGCTGCCATGCTGTGCCAGAAGGGAGGGGGCCAGAGGAGTGTGCTTCTCCCTGCCTGCTGCTGCCACAGGGTCTGAATTGGTCAGGGCAGCGGTGCGCGCAGATGGAGAGCCATGTCTGACCCTGGTAGCTGCCTCGGTGTGGCACCTGGCAGGTGTGGCCTTCCTACGTTGCAGAGGTCTGTGTGTTCTCCCACAGACCTGCTGTGAACAGACCACTCTCCTCCTTGGAAGTGGTTTCCCACCAAAGCTCAACATCTGGCTTCCTTTTCCAGCAGTGTGCATGCAAATCCCTGTCTGGTAAAAATCCTGCTGGTGTTTGGTATTTTGGACCAAAGCTTTGATGATACAGAAAATGTCTTCTAAAATTT
>NW_010249120.1:0-3530 GCF_000690775.1 Eurypyga helias | reverse complement strand
ATGGTTCTATGATCTCCTCCAACACTTCCTCCAGGAAGGGTTTTGATCTGCCCTGCCACCCTTTCCACAGCACATGGGGAGTACTCAGAAGGAGGCTGTGTTTGCACTTTTCCATGCTCAGCATGCCAGGACACTTGGTTTCCCTTTGGCCACAGGGAGGAAGGGCAGCGCTTGCACCACAGCAACTTGCACAAGAGGCAACATCAACAGAGTTTCGTTGTTGTCAACTCACTGACTCCGAATGCATTTTTCAAAAGTAATCTTGAGCAAGAGAACTTCGGTGTCTCACTGCTGTTGGCCCACAGCGGTTTTAAAGTAAGTTCATGTGTACCTTTGAGTTACTTAAAGGTGGGAGAGACTTGTCACCTCATGTTCCCATCTTGCAGCAGACAGCAGGGTGCTTCCCAATACACTTGAACATTCAGCCTTTGCTGGCCTCAACTACAGCATTACCAATCCCAAGAGTTGGTGACAGATGTACAATAGTGACAGACCTGACTAGAGGGGAAGGATGGAAAACAGTTCTACAAACGTACTTGGAAGCAGTAAAAAAAGAAACACCCTGTAGCAGGAGCCTCATGTCCTTGTCTTTAAGAAAATGGGTACTTTTAAAGACACTAAAAATTACTTGCTTTAACATATGTTTCGTGTGTGTAAGCCAGCAGAATAGTGAGTGACTCTGAGCAGTTCTAAGCTGTAAATTGGGAATTTAGATGGGATGTAGGATACATCTCTCCCAGTCTCCATCCTTTTAGTTGAAGTACCAGAATTTCCTCAAACTGCCACGTGAGCTTGGGCTCACAAGCACGAATGTCTTTCTCGGGGAACTGTGTTGAAATCACTTCAGTTTCTGCAGCCTTTCTTAGCTTACATCCTTGTCAAGAAGACAAGTAGAGCTGAAGTAGAAGAAACACGTTTAATAGTGCGGGAAGTGGGCCCAAACATGAAATCCCTAAGGCAGGACCGCGACACGGCTGTGAGGGGATGGGGAGCATGCTCTGTACTGGTTACAGAAGGGTCCAGCTCACACACTACCAGAGCTGCCAGGCAGCCATGCAGAAACCCAACGAAATCAATAAAGCTCTTAAATGAAAGCTCCACAGGGAATTTCTTGCCTATTTTTGGGGTAGGTGCAATGCACAGTTAAGTGCTTCAGCTGAAGAGAAGTACACATGCTTTCCGCTACCTCCAGGATGCCATCAGCAGCCAAGCACAGCCACAAGCCCAGCGCCCTGCACACCCTGCCCTTCCCTTCCGGCACAGCACTAGCCAGGCAGTGGGAAGCACACGTGAAGGCAGAGCCTTCTGCAAAACTCCTGCCATGAAAAAAACATGGCTCATGAAGGGCTTTCCAAAGAATTAACAGGGAGTTACTCTGCTCCAAGAAGCCATTAGCAAGAGGCTGCTCATCACTTGTCCTGAATCAGAGGGAGAACATTGAAAGGGATAAGCTGGCACCAGCTAAAAGCTAGGTGCAAGGCATCTGGAGCCAAAAGTCTACCCTAAAGCTGCAAGCAGGTTACACTGTTGGAGCAGGAGGAAGTCATGCACCTGCCAAGCTGCCATCTAAATCTCCTCATCCCTGGGGTATCCAGCTATTCATGGGGAGTCAGGCACAGGATGTGCTACAGCCCAGCTGCAGCACAGATTTGACAGCTTTTAAAGTCATTTATTTCCCAGGAAGGAAAAAAAGAGCTGCTGCCTTCTTTTGAGAGCCGAGGGAAGGCTGGGTGAGAGCAGGCTTGGGCTGTAAATCAAACAGTGTCAGGTCTGTTGTAGATGGCTTGGGAGTCCTTGGCAGACAGAGGACTCCTGCTGGAAGACTCCAGCTTAAGATGACTGACGAACTACCCAAGTTCTTTGTCCCCCAGGTACCGAAACCATCACAGCACGCACTGAATCCTTTTGTGGAACAGGGGCCAGACCAGCAACCTGAACACTGACACTCCAAACAAAATCCATTGGTTACGTTTGCAACGCTCAACATGTCTGTGGCAGCAAGGCAAGTACAAGGTCACCATTCCCAGATCCTTGTAGTCCAGGTTAAATGACCCGTAACTGTCTGCTGCCAGTGCTGCCACACCACAGTACTGGCGTACACAGAGGGACCAGCGGACTCCTGAGCTTGCACTTTGGCAGCGGGTGGTGAACACGGGCGCAATTCTCTCGGTGCGACGTTGCAACAGGGGACGCCAGCTCAGCAATTACTATTCAAGGTGCATAAAATAAAAGAGAAAAGCCTCCCTCTCAGCAAGGGTGGTGCCTCAGCACAGTAACGGCAGGGGCAGGATTAAAACTGTTCATCACCTTCAGAACAACAGGGTGCAAAGTTCAAGGTTTCTTCTGTCATCCAGCAATACCGCAGAAGAGATGAACTTCTGGGATCTCAGGCACTAAGCAGTCAGGGACCTTATTTTAAGGAATTTGCTCTGCAGACGAGGGCTGCAGCATGCAGGAAAACCAGGAGTCTGCAGAGGGGTATCAGGGCTGTGGCTCTCACCTTCTGGGTAAACTGAACCTAAGGCAAACCTTCTGGTTTCCCCTTATCTCCTACCTCCCAGCACTGCTTCTGGCAGGGCCCCCACCTTGATCACCGCAGGGGTATCGCTGCCAGGTGACTGGCTCCACCAGATCTGCAGCCTGCTGCGTAGTTGCATCAGCCTCCACAGCCAAGGAGGCCAGCAGCAGCCTGACATGCCCTCCCTGCAACCCCAGCCTGAGGAAAAACTTGGCAGAGGCCATTGCCCACGTGACAAATCCTATGCTACAGGGTATCGTACTACATGTATAGCCTTGTTTGGGCCAGCAGCGGAACTGCAGCCCCAAGCCACCCGCATTCAAAGCGGCTGTTGCTGCTGCTCGGCGTTCCAGTCTTGATTTTGGCCCCTAGGCCAGTCGTACATGGAGGGGAGTCGGGACCCTCGTGCGGGGATTCAGAGAGCTCATCACAGCAAGGGAGGCACTACCTAGCCAGCAGGCAACACTAGGAAGAGAAGGGAGCCTCAAATCCTGCCCCAAGTAATACACAGAATCAGTACTTGGCACAAGCATTGTAAACCCTTCTCCTTAGGAGCTTGCTGCCAGCTTGCAGCACGTATGCTCCTCTTCCCTATAGCTCCGAGAGGCTTCAATCCTGCTGTCTGGCATGCTGGCCCAGCTTCAGCTCGTCCAGGGGTACACTTTTAGTCAGGTGAGAGGCGAGCTGCCGGTGGACAGACATGGCTGAAGGCCGTACCAGAATGGCAGAGGCCCCGGGAACACCTCACCTCCCCCAGGTCAGCGGGGACGGAGCGCGGTGCATGCCATGGTGTTGTCCTCGCACGGACTATGGGCAGAGGTGCACCCAAAGACGTGTCAGAACTCGAATGCTTTTCCAAATCTCCTTTTGGGGCGGGGAAGGAGCGGGCACAATCATCGATACCTGATGCGACAGGTGAGTGGGAACCTGATGGCTTCGCATCCCGCCTTCCCTTGCTCAGGGCAAGCTGGGCTTCCCCCGCACACCCTCTCCAGTAGGAAACACACACCCC
>NW_010249119.1:0-604 GCF_000690775.1 Eurypyga helias | reverse complement strand
AGTTACGATGCAAACACTGCCTGTTTGCATCGTAACTAACCCCAGCAATAACATCATGGAAGGTTCAGTTCTTACATTCCAACTTATCTTCCATAAAGCATCTGCAGATTAACCTGGCAGTTTCTCAGTTTTGGAAAAAGGAGGCAAGGAAAGAGCCTGGAAACAGGCTTACTTCCTGCGTTAACAGTCAGCACTTAGCCTTACCTCTCAATTAAGTCACACAGATAATTGAAAGTGTGAACAGCTTCTTCTTTATCTTCATGAAGCGGAAGCCATGACAACCAGTGTGGCAGGACTTCTTCAACATTTACACAGTCAGGTTTGAACTTCATTATCTTTCCTACAGCTGAAATGCAGTTCTCTGTTGCATTGACGTTCTCTTTGGTTTTGGCATTTGGCGACTGAATGACTCTCACCAGCAACGGAAGCGCCTCTGAGTGTTAAAGAACACAAGAATAAAGTTTAAGTGCATTATTCAAATAATACACAATCACGTTACATTGTATTATCATTACTAATTCCACATGAGACTACTGCACGTATTAAAAACCGGATTTCGTGGCCCAAGCACCAAAATTCGATCACAGAATCATAGAATCACAGA
>NW_010249118.1:0-5989 GCF_000690775.1 Eurypyga helias | reverse complement strand
CCAACCCAAACCATTCTATGAAACGACTGTGCAAAGCTGTCAAACACTTACTTGGGAATTCCTTTATTAAAAATAAAATTACACTGAAGTCCTGAGAAATAAAGACGTTTTCAGGAGTCAGAAATAGCCATCTGATTATATAAACATACATTTTTCAATAAGGCATTTGAGATGCTTCCTCTGCTAAAACAACAAGGGAAGGGAAGGATACTGTACAGACACCAAGCAAACCTGCTCCCGCTTTACGCACCGTTTACCAAAGTGGCATCCCACTTCGAAAACCTCAAGTACTTTGCTGCTTCTACGCTACTGCTTAGCTACTTCCAGGGCATCCTGTGAAGATCCCAGTGCGCCCGGCAGGCACGGAAGGCAGGCCCTGGTTGTCATTTCCAGCAGCATCCTGCATGCCGGCAGACACCGCCACGGTGCCACCTTCCCTCCAGCGTGTTTAGCTCGGTGCGCTACGCGGCATTTGGTGACCGGTATCACCCCAAACTGCGTCTCCAAGTACGATCTGCAGAAGGACAGTGTTCGAAGGAGAGTTTTCAAAGGTGACGTTTTCAGCCAGAGCCAGCAGGCAAAAGGAGCACAAATGCACACAGTTCCACATACCGGGGGATTATGCCAACTGTCTCTTCTTTGGAATCTGTAAGAGAAACCAACTAAAGTGCTTTTCAAAGGTGCCCTCGCTGGACACGTATGTGACACGAGAGACCAGCTGCACACCAACATCATCGTGTTGCTTAAAGAGGCATTTCAACAGAAAGATAAATATTATCAGCGCTTGATTTTAGCTTTGCAATTAAGCATATACCACTTCCAGGATTTCCAGACAAAAATCCCAACTGCATAGACTCTATTTCTTCACTAGAAAATAGAAAGTTAAAGAAATAAGTGCTTGCAACCCCAACACTGTCAGCTTTTAGTGCGAGTTTGCTAGCACTGGTACCAAACTCAACTGTTCGTTGTGCTTCGGGGTATTCAAAAATCTCACGCAAAGAAAAATCTAACGCGAGCGTGGACAGAGCTACGAAGTCAAGAGGCAAGACTCTGCAAGAGCTGGGGGGTCGCACGCACACAGCGGGGTACCCGACCAACCGACTTCAGAAATTAAGCCACTCTCTTACTCCCAACAGCTAACAGAACAGCACAATTTAAACCCAAAATGACTACCTTGCAGCCTTTTCTAGGCATGAACTGCCTGCTAAAGCTTCCAGTTTAAAAGTTAATTGTTACATGTCCCCCCAAAATATCGCTTTTGATGCTTAAGAGATGCTTGAAATAAAAGCCAAGATTGTGCGCCCCCTCCCCAAACACCTAACAACAGGTTTCCTTGGAAACTGGTTCGATAGTGGTAAACAGCACTAAAAAGTCCCGTGTGAAGAGAGTAAGGTACTGATACACTAACACTGTATGAACGCCACGTCTTTTTACTCCACCAGGAAGACTGACAAACCGGAGGTCTGAGTGATTCCTCACGTTCCATGCCTAAACCTGTTGGATTTACATCTGCAGTGCCGTGTTGATGCTGTATTTGCAGGAAGATTCCCACTCCCAAAGCCAAACGATTGGGGCAGCACTGCCCAAATGGAAAAACTGAGTGTGAGCCCCAGTTTCAGGATTTAAGGATTACGGGGGTGGAGTTTTCCACCACGAGCAGTCCGGGCTGCTCGTAATCCTGAAATTGGGGCTGATGTGGGAAAAACAGCGAATGTGAAGCGGCAGCACAGATGTCGCCTGGAATATCTGCGTGGCACCGGAGAGAACAGAACTTCTGGTTCTTGTCAGAGAAATCTGCTTGTTTATGTTCACACAACATCCACACCCAGACGCTGCAGGCTCCTTTCGCGTTAAGGACGTGGTGTATCCATCAGGCCTCTACACCTGAGTTTCAGGGCTGGTACCTGCTTCTTCAGAGTGAGCCCTAACAGTCAAGAATGTTTGGATCCAGGAATCCAGACTGATCTGATCCAACCTACCCCAAGTTACTTGCAAGAAAGAATCCTCCAAGGTCACACAAAGTGTCCTTTAGTCATTTCCAAAAAAGCAGGTGTCATGATTTAAGCTCAGTTAGGACGTTTTTTCCCCCAGAAAATGCGAATACCCTCTCATTCATTCACCCTTTTGGTATTAGATGATGTCCTTTGCTCATGTGGTAAATTATATTTCCATACTGCTTTCACCAAAACGACGATTATTCGCTAAGGCATTAACTGATGTTTTGGACCATTCTCCCATAATTCATATTTCACAAACTGACAGCAATAGCTTATAGACAGAGGGGATCAGCCCAGCACATTTTACTATCAACTTGCAAACTGCGCTGTCAGTTCAGGTGTGGAATGCAACAGCTGACAGAAAAGATCTTCTCTTTCCAGAAGTGTAAGTGATCGCTCTCCCTACCGAAACCTGTGCAGTGGGTCTGCTTCCGGAAAGGCAGTAACCAAATAAGCTGGAAACAAAATAAAGCTGGATTTTAGAAGTGCAGGATTTCTTTGTTCAATCTTTTCTGACGTTAATCTCATTTCTTCAGAGCTATTATATTGAATGGGCACGGAGCCAGGGTGAGACCAAACCTTCCCTCCATGGACGGTTTTGCAGCATTTTCAGGATACAAAAAGGTAAAACTTTGCATTAGACTTGCAAAAATTAAGAACAGCTCCATTTTTGCCAACTGCTCTCCCATGCACACACGTTTACCTAAGGAAGAGTTAGAAGAGACACATTACTCGCTTTATACTGTCGATCCGCTTGCTCACACACATGCAGCGCCCGCGCTGGCACAGGCCAGACCCTGCGAGGCTCACGAAGCTACGACCTCCGAAGCTCTGCCCTCCCGCACCCAAGGCCAAGCCTTGCTCGGCTGTAGCGCTTCGTATTAACGCCACTTACACCCAGAGCAGAAGTATCGTCCGAGAACAGTTCCTCATTTCTGCCTGGCAACTTGAGCTTTTAGCACCCCAACCCATTCTGCAAACCCCTGACTGTAAAAATAAAACAAGTTCCGCAGTCGCTCCCATGAGCAGCTTCCGCATCTCCCAGCTCCGAGGCCCCAGCCCACCCAGCTACTGGCTGCACGTGGACATCTTACCCATTCCAAAAGGAATGAATGCCTCCTTCTTAATTAGCTGGCCATTTTCATCCAGAAATCTTGATGGCTGAAATTCATCTGGCTTCTCCCAAATGTTAGGATCTCTGTGTACTGACCACAAGTTGGGCACGATCACGCTGCCCTTAGGAATAGTGTATCCCTGCAGCACTTCAAACAAAAGCACAGAGACAGGACCTGACAAGTTGCTAGAAGTAAACACGGGAGACATTAAAAAGACGACTGGGGTGTCACGACAACGATACGGATCCCTGGCTGCAAACGCCGTCAGAAACGCACTCGGCTGCGTGGAAGAGCTGGAACCCGGTTTCCCCCTGCTCCCGTGCTGTCACGGAGCCCCACCGCAGAGACGGCGGAGGGAGGGAAGAGGTTTTCATGCCATTAGGCTCTTTTTAGCTTGTGGGACCTCACTGTCCTGCAAGCCAAAACATATATAAAAGCAGCTCAATTCAGTATTGGGTTTGAAAGCCAAGTTTTGCCACCTTCCACTCACTTCAGGCAGCGTTCGGTAGGCTCATGGCAACCTTCAGCCAACCAGATGAGTGGGAAAAGGGGATTTATTGTTGTTTTCTCCAGATGCAGAGCTCCATGCTGTAAGCCCTTCAAGCGTTATCCAGCCAAGTGCTCGGAACTGATGTTCTCAGACCTCGCTGTCAGCTGGCCCAACAACCCTCTGCTGTTTCAGGTACAAAGGTGGAGTCTAAGCTGCCAGCTACTGCTGAACGCATCAGTCAGCACAAGAAATCACATCCACGGCTTCCTAACTGAGAGCTAGGTCAGACACACTGCTTAAAGAGAGGAGGAGCTCAAGCCCGCCACCCCTCCCACACTTGGGTTACGTGTCTAATGCGTAACTCAGGTCTTTGTAAATTCTCACTAGATGCCATCAGATCTTCATCCACAACAGAAACGCTGAATTACCCAGTCTCTACAACGCTTACCAGCAGTTTCTGAGGCCATTCGAGGGATGGAAAGGGGAACAACCGCAGTCATCCGCTGCACTTCCATAATGGTTGCCTCTGTGAAGGGCATTTGAGCCTTGTGCGTAAGAGAGGGAACTCTGTCACGTCCCAGAACTGCTTCAATTTCTGCATGAACCTTCTCTATTCAGAGGGAATAGAGAGAACAAAAACAGAGAGATGCACAGCATGTGAGAAGACATCATCTCCATTTCATTCGCCTATGCTGCATTGTTTACACATATCTGTCAAAAATGACTGCCAGGCGCGATCCCCGGCCGAAATAACAACGCCAACATCAGCCTTAAGAACGGACTCGGGTAAGAGCAACACGGCCCAGTGCAGACTGACAGCTACCAAGGGTAAAGCTGCCGGGATGGCAGACGTTGCTAGCATTCTGCACTGAAAAGCACAGAAGAGTTCTGCTCCAGTTTGAAATGCGCTCATAATCTCCGTTTAAGAGTTTAACTGTACAGTAATTTGAGTGGTGAGAACATCAGGCTTCTGGCCTGCATTAAAAACTTGACCAAAAAGAGACTGCATGCAGCGTGTGCCTGAGCTGGCCCCTGTCACCGGGCAGATCCAGCTCTCAGAACTGGGAAAGGCGGTGAAGAGGTGGGAAAGCTTTCCATGCTCTCAGAACTGGGAAAGGCGGTGTAGAGGTGGGAAAGCTTTCCATGCAGCTGCTTTAGGCACTTTAGATACCCTGGAGCAGGAATTCTGGTGCTGTTACTGCAAGCGTTGAAGCCTTTCAACTATTTCTTGCTGTTTCCTACTTTCTATTCACGGAACCTACACGGAGCTATTTCCAAGTTCCCTCGCAAGGCAGCAGCAGATCCTCCTTCCTCCACACAGCCCTTCTGCAAAGGAGAAGCAGAAGTTAACGAGCTCATTTCCCCTCTCCCTCACGTGGGGCACAAAGCATCCAAATATGTGTCTGCCCCTTTCATCTCACTGGAGGCCCAGCACACAAGTAATTCTCTTCTTAGGAGTCTGCGAGATGTAGGATTTGCTTCACCCACGTACAGGATAACGAGCCTCTTCTTCCAGGGAACGTGGAGCCTGGCTGCACAGCACAGCATCTTGAGAGAGGAGACCTCAAAAGTAACCTTTAATAGTCAGTTTTCATTTTTTACCCGATATCCTGAATGTTTTGTGGTTGTCCTGCCTGCCTTTTCCAAGATTCAGAGTCCAGGTTGCTGATACCCTGGAGTTTTGGCTCCGTTTTCAGAGGAGCATTCAGAAACAGCGTTCAGCGAAGAGCTGCTGCCACCTTCTGGGTTTGCTGGGAAACAAGTTCTCAGGCGGCACCAGGTAAGAGGTACCTCAGCAGCAAGAGATGTGCTGTCGCTGTGGCTCCCCAGCACCCGCTGCCTGGGGGTCTGCTCTTTTTTAATGCCCAGTCACAGCCCCGCATGCAGGTACGCACGGCCACGGCGCTTCCCTCGCAGTGAAACGTGTAAAAATCAGGGTCACCGTCTCCTGCCAAATGTCGCAGCAGGATTTTATCCCCAACGGCATTTCTTCGGGGTTTGTGAAGATCCGTGGAACTGCACGGAACGAGGCAGACAGCGAGAGCTGCCCGCTGACAGTACGGCCCTTGAACTGCTCCACCATGGCTCACATCCTTAAAACCTCACCGACCGGCAGAGCCCGGGACCAAATCCAAGCAAACGCGCCCCGCCGCCTCCCTACGTGCACACCCCCACCCTCCTCTGCTTCCACGTAAAGAACAAAACTGATTCCATTTAAAGAGCAAAACTGATTCCACAGACAAACCCATTCGTTCTGGGTTTTTTTCCCTTGATATCCCTTCCTTTGCCTTTCCAACATTTCTGCTGCTAGAAGTGATGCAATTCAGGTATTTCCTTTAGGGAGTAACAGAAACTACCAGGGAAAAAAAAAGAAACCAAACCAAAAA
>NW_010249117.1:0-3362 GCF_000690775.1 Eurypyga helias | reverse complement strand
TGATTCTATGATTCTATCTGCTTCAAGCCAACCTCACACTCCCTGGCTTTCTTGTGACCCACCTGTCACTGCTCCAGACTCTTAATATGACCATGTCATCCCAATGGCATTGATGTGGGGATAACACCACCATCCTTCATAGCCACACACCCTGCACCAACACTCTTCACCATGTTAAATGGGTCCCAGCTGTTTGGGTCTGAGGTGATTTAAAAAAGAAGGGAGGTCTTTGCAAAAACTATGGGAGAGGGCAGTTCAGTTTTTCTGAGAGCACAATCTCCCCTTGGATACTAGAAACTACCAGCACGCAAGGAAGGCCCTGCAGAGGATGGAGCAACCAGCTTCAGTTTCTTCCACATCCTAAGTGTCCCTCCAGGTACAATTTTTCTAGTTCGTTTATGGAAAGTATGGAGTCCACCTTCCTGTCACTTGCCTTTTCCCACATCTGCTGGCAACATGTCCTTCCCTTCCCTGTGCTGTGCTGATGAAGAGAACATTTCTCTTCATCATCACCTCAGCTTCCATGTTAAGTCTCACCTCTGATAGCTCCTTCTCTTGCCCTTCATCTTAAAATCCTTCCAGGGTATCAATACTGTGATATCAGCTCTTTCCAAAAGATACCACACCCTTGACAGGGTATTCACCCATATCCTCTCTTCCCTAACATGATTTGGATACTGCTAAATACAGAGCTGATAGCTTTCTTCTTTCAGAAGCCAGCCAGCAGCTGAGGAGGATGAGGGTCTTACACCTCCTCAGAGGTTATCACTGTTGCATTTACAGCTGCTGTGAGTTTTATTTTGGTGCAGGAAGAGAACCTGACATCAACACCAACTGTTTCTTTGACTTTTGGGTTGTTAACACTGCAACTCAAACAAGCTTAATAAACCAGTACTTTAACCAGCTCAAGCAATCTACATTCTTAAACAAAATAAATTCATCTACGGCTATTTCTGCCCTTCAGATGTTCCTTTGAGGACACCCAATTCCTGCTAATATGCCTCCCAAGGAGATGCCTGTTGGTTCTGCAGCTGTTTTCCCAGTCAGGCCCATCTGCTGACCAAAGTTACCCTGCAAGTCATCCCGTAGTGATGTTAATAGTTCACAGGGCAAGTAGCTTCTCATTTTGGGGCTCAAAGTTCAATGTCCCTCCTTGTAGGCTGTGCATTATTACCCTCCTAAATCCCACTCCACACTGATAAAGAGCCATAACAGCAAGAAGGTAGGAAAGATCTGGATTCAAAGTTTTTAAGTTTGACACTGACGTGAGTACAGGGCATAATAGGGTCAAGGTAAAACAAACAAACCAGGGAAAGCCAGCTCATTTCAGCAGGGCAGCTGCCTCTTTGTTCTGCCAAGGACCTGTTTACCCACAGTAGGTAGCACTTTGTGACTTTTTTTTAAAGCCAGCTACTTTGTGTCTGTCTTCTCATTAGCAAAAAGACCGTCTTTGGAGTTTCTCTTTAAGCCAAGGTAGATAATCTGAACAATAAATAGATAAACAAAGATTGCTAGAAAAATGATTGTATCTCCTTATCCAGAATTAAGAAATGTTTTTACATCTTCTTTCCTGCCCAGAGTTCTAGGCACAACAGTAAAAGCTGGTGGAGTAAAACCTGCATCCCCATACCTGCCAATTCCAGGCCTGTGACAGCACGTGAGCGCAGCAGCAATGACAGCAGAGCTGTGATGTTTAACCAGCTTCATTCATGTCCTGGCTGCACTTAGGAATATTTGGAAACCCTCGGTTTAGATTTAATAGATTGTCCCAAAGACATGTCTTTTCAGGAAGGCAAGGAAAGGCAGTCAGGTTGTACCATGAGGGCCAGAAAACACAAGGACCAAAATCTTCCCAGCTGGCAGCCTATTCCCAACACACACAAAAGCCTGCAAAAGAAGTAAAATTCATCCAGCCTGGTGTAGGTTAAATATAGTAGTGTACATTAAACACGGTAAGTGCTTACAAAAGCTTATAAAAGGCAGGATGTACAGAGGGATCTCTCACATGGGGAGCCAGTTCCCATCAGTCACTGCTCTCTTCTTGACAAACCCTTTCACGTTCTGCCTGTGATCCAAGCTGGGGAGAGAGCCCATCAGCAGGTTATCCCTGGGTAGGCAGCAGGCTCCCTGCTGGGCTCCTCATCACGCAGGGCTGACCCACAGCAACCCACATACTCAGTCACTCAGTAACCGTCTCGGAGTGTATCCTCACCACAGCCTGTAGATACTGTGCTGCTCCCTACACTCACAAAGGGAACGAACCCAGCCCCATACCCCCTTCCTTCATGCTTTTGTCCTGCTCAGGACAAAGAGCCTTTGCCTGACTTTGGTTAACAAGGCTGGAGAATAGTCCTGCCATAGGTTTCAATAAACACTTTATTTTTAGGAAGCAGAACCACAGAAGTTCTGAAATCTGAAGAGAAGTGAAGTCATGGGCCTTTTGGCAACAGATAGAAATTCATCTTCAAACCCTTCTTTAGTTTGGGAAGCCGTGCTACGACAAGAGAGAAATCCCAAAGTTCTCAGACCTTGGAGTCTGAGAGCAGCACACACAGTATCTCCCTTTAGAGATGGGGGAAGGAGTGGCTGGGGAATTACAAACCAGCGAGCCTGGTTTGCATGCCAGGGGAAGCTCTAGAAAATAAATTATGAGGGTATTAAGGATTTCTCAAGAGCAAATTGTTTCAAAATTACCTACTTGCCTTTTCTGGCAGAACAAATAGCCTAGTGGATAGGCAATTTTGCAAATAATTGTGTATTTTTTATTAAATAAAGTATCTGTACACACTTCATACTTTTTTTATTTAATTAAAGTTTAGGACACTTGACTTGCCTCCAGACATGTTGCCTTCACACTCCTCTCCAGACTGCGTAAACAGGAAATCTTGCTTAATTGTCAATGTTTCTTGTACCAGTTTGGCATTGATATTAATGCCCTCATTAATGCCAGAGGGCATTTAACACCTTTGCTCTTAAGAACCCTCAGCAGCTTAATTACTATCAGAATTATGACAAGGGAAAAAACCAACAATGTGGTTGTTGAGCAAACATTAGAATGGGTTGAAAGTTTTCTTTGTGGAGCTGTAGGGACTCACCTCCCTTCCAGGGCAAGGAAGGAGTGAAGCAGAGCAATGGGTTAGGAGACTTTATCCCATTTTACCATTTATCTGATCAAGCAGTACAGAAGCAAATTGCTTGCTATGACCTAAATTAATCCAAAAAAATACCTAATGTGGGTTTTTACAGCAGACTTCAGGTAACCTCATTGAAATACTGCACTTCGGAACATCCTGTTCAATGGCCAAGTATGTTCAATAGTGCTTAGAGAATAAAGCTCCACGCTTCATAGAATCATAGAATGG
>NW_010249116.1:0-740 GCF_000690775.1 Eurypyga helias | reverse complement strand
AGTACCTCGGCCTTCTCCATATCCAAGGAAACCGTTTCCTTCTGCAGAGGGCCCACATTTTCTCTGATCTTCATTTTATCCCCTATGTATGTATAGAAGCCCTTCTTGTTGGCCTTGATATCCTTGGCCAGGTTCAATTGTGTCAGGGCTTTGGCTTTCCTAACCTGATCTCTGACCTCTGGGATAATTTCACTGTAATCCTCCCAGGCTACCTGTCCCTGCTTCCATCCACTGTAAGAACTGCCATTTTCATCTACAAAAGTTAGGATTTTGTTGTAGTAAATAAATGTCCTCTAATGAACTTGGAACAGAAACAAGTTGTATCTGTGAGATAGCTTAGAGACTGCTGAACGGAGATCCAAGTTGCATAAGTGAAGGCATATTATCTCTTTTTGCATGTGGTCAGCTGCTATGTGGAAGCAGTTTGCCTTTGTAGTTGCAGTTGCTGTAAATGAATTATTATGAGCTAATTAGAGCTTGGCGCTGCTCTTGCAGCAGGAGTGAAGTAAGTCTTGTGTTTGGGATTGTGATCAGGAGTTGAGCCACGGTGAGGGTATGAGTACTGCACCTTGCTTGATAGCTGGGCACTTAGAAATTCACGAGGTGTATGCTGTTTTGTTCCCACTTGGCCTGAGGTAGTGCGTATCTGGAGTTAGTTGCTGGGCTGAGTTGACATTAACTGGTCAGGGGGTTGTCATGGTTTAGCCCTGTCAGCCAATTAAGTACCACCAGTCACTCTA
>NW_010249115.1:0-1159 GCF_000690775.1 Eurypyga helias | reverse complement strand
TCCTGTCACTACCTGCCCTTGTAAACAGCCCCCACCAGCTTTCTGTGGGGGCCGTAGTCATCTGTGTCCCTCTTGGAAAGAAGTGGGATGTCTCCTACCAGCGGGATGAGGTGAGCTGCGTCTCCTAGGACTCTCCCTTCTCCTTCCCTACAAAATAATTTTGCTGGCTTATAACACGCTGGAGCAGCGGCACGGTACAAGGACTTGGCCGGCCACGGGAAGTAATACCTCAAGCAAAACTGGGTGACTGCTCCCCGTTTTGAGCCTCAGGGCGCTGGTTCCCTGTCCCGGAGAACCCCGCCTTTGCCGCTGCTGCGTGTGTGCGAGGGCAGGAACAAGGGGGCTCAGTCAAGGGGCTGCGACGGAGCCTTAAATCACTCCAGGGTCTTTCAGCTCCCTCGCGCATGGCTGCAGGACCGTTCCAGCAGCGGGATCTGGAGCCGGAGGAGCCAGGCTGTTCTCTGGGAATGTACCACACGTGTTTTCAGCTCGTGCCAGAGAATCGTAACGTGTTTGGTTTCCCCGGCCTGGTTTCTCCGCAGCTGTTCAGCGTATTCCGTGGCGTGACATTAAACATCCTTCCCAAATGAACGGAACAGCTCAGGCAGTTCTTTTTCTTTATTTCCAACTAGAGATAGCCTAAAACCACGGCTTGGGGAGAAAAAATGTTTTTTCTTCCATGTTTAAGTTGTCTTGGTTTTTCAGTCCCTTGTGCTCCTGCAGTTTGTATCTGGCCAGCGATGTCAACAGCGGAGCCTGGTTTCTGCAGCCCGTTGGACACCAAAACCATCGCAGGCCGAGGTGTTTTCTCCAAATAGGTGGTTTTTAATTTAGTATCTGATGATTAGTGCCGCCTCAGGGAGTGGCTTTGTGAAGCTGTAAGCTGTAACCCTTCTGTGGTACCTGGAAAATCTGTCAGGTGAAAACCAGAGTCTGATGGTTTGGTATTTGCACACCGTGCTTGAATCCAGCTTTGTCCGATACTGGAGTTAAAAAAACGTAAGTAAAGCAGGTGCCAGATGCACAGCTCCAGCACCCTGAGATGCAGAAAGGAGGGATTGTTGTGCAGAGCCTCGTGCTTCTCCGCAGCTGACAACCTGCAGCGTCCGCTGCAGCGCAGAGGTCACCAGCAGCAATTCTGCCCCTCTGCTCCGCTCTG
>NW_010249114.1:11295-16998 GCF_000690775.1 Eurypyga helias | reverse complement strand
ATATATATATATAGTCTTAGTTTAAATATCAAGACCAATGACATTAATGTAGAATACTGTGGTATGATTTGGGAAGTGCTTTTTGATCAGTATTGACAACATGGTAAAGAAGTAAACCCTCTAAACTACAAAGTTACCTCTAATATAGTGCTATTGTAAAAAGCGTATATGGAAGCAAGAAAAAAAAATCAAAAATTAATCTATACCTATTTAATTTTGGTTTAAAATGCATTAGATACCAAGTTAAATTTAATATTAATAACACGAAAAAGAATTCTTCAGAAAGCTTTCTATCTTGACAAATGAAAAGTATACCATGAGTGCTATCACCCATTTATCAGGATTAGGGTATTAGATTACATTTTTGTTGTTCTGGGTAGCTAATATGAACCATCTACACTGAAAACACTAAAAATATTGGCCAAATAAAGAAAAACTAGTTGAAATAAAAGAGTAGAAGTGCAATTTACACAGAATTTCTGTAAAGCACTATTTTACTGGCAATATAGTTAGCCTTTGCTGATGTGTCATACACCCAGAGAAACACAGGGCCTATAAAAAGCCTGTGACATGGCGCAAAAAAGGAGTTTTAACACACCCTAAAACACACAGATGGCAATGACAAAGATATTTACATTTTGAAAGAATACTCTTGTAGCTTTGTAAAAAATTGCAATCAATTTCATCACTGAAGGAGAAAGGGTTTAGAGATGAAGTTAAATTAATCTGGTTTCTTTTCTAGCTGGTTGTTTAGAATTTTAAACTGGTTTGTAGCTTTTAAGAGATGGATGAAATGAGTATAGATGAAGTGACTGCTAGTTAAAAAGACCTCAAGATCCTCTAACCATAGAAGGCACTACCCAAATTGTAAACAGAATGTAATTTACTATTAATGACTGACTTGTCCTAAGGAACAGAAGAGTGGAAAAAGTCCCATACAAGATGCTCTCTTTGCACCTAGTGCAGTATGTATCACCAATTTTCTTGCATGCTTTTTTCTGTAATGACATCCATCACTGTAGCAAAGCATGCACCACAACTTGCACCCATATGGACGTATACTTGTAGCAATTATTGAACAAGCTGGGATGTGCTGCCCAGCACAGTAAAAAAAATATATATTAACTGTCAGAAACAGAAAGCTATCATAATCCTCATATTTCCAATAATCTGTCAAGGCAGTTCTTCCATTATGCATCTCCCACTAACTCCTCTCCCCAAAAAGTGTGTTAAGATAACAGGGCCGCTACCCACATGGTTTGTAGATATTCAAAGGCCTCAATCATTATGTCTTCCCTAGAGGTTAAAGGTCATTCCGTGTAAAGCTAGAATACAGCTTTCAGTTTAGTCTACTTTTCTCCAAGGAGTATAGCCTGCACATGCCTAAATCACTTTGCGGAACAAATCAATGATCAATAAGCAGGGACTTCCAGGGGATTCACTTTTGAATTCACACTGCGCTCCAAACAAAAACACTAACATAGATGCAGTCTGTTCTGTCAGATATACCCAAGAGGAAAGGAACAGCAGCGGTTCCAGTAGACCACATGAAGGCAGCAGGATAGCCTGCTGAAACATATAGTGAAAGTTTACCACCTACACCCTACAAATACGGTTTACAGATTCAACCAGACACCACAGCTCCTAATCCTGGAGAATCCCAAACCTTTAATTCCAGGCGATGACCTTTCACATACTCCATTACTCTCATCCAACTCCTTGTGCGTAATTACAGCACCCAGCCTCCAGGATCCAGAGTGCTCAGGTAGCAACAAGATTCTAGACTGTCTCCTCCAACTATTGCCAGGGACACTTGTTTGGACAGGTTTTAAAAACAAACCAGAAAAAAACCCCAGTAAGAACTGTACCAACCCGACATTATGATAAAGGGGTAGCAGGAAGGGGACACCACTTAACAGGTTCATGAAGCAAAATTTGAGTGCAAAACAGTCCTCTGTGTTCACACCTTTGAGCCTATGATTGTTAGGACACTGCTCTACATTTCATAATCCAGACCCATTCTTGTCTGAGTGGGTGATCAACACCAAGAACACTTTAAATGCCCAACCAGTAACGGCATCCTACTTCAGAGTGTGAAAAGACACAAAGCTTTTCAACCACCACGTATTCCTGGATGAATATTCTTCTTCAATTTAGTAAATGAATTAATAATTAACCTTCTCATAAGTCTACAGTTTCAATGGTATTTTGCAGGACCAATAATTCTACCCATCAGTGCAAAAACTGTGAACTTCAGAGATACTATGAAAAATAAAATGGTATTCATTTCTGGGGGAAGATTTTAATCATCTCTTTCAAGCTGTTTAGCAGTACATTTTGCATTGAAGTCTAACACAGAAGTAGAAATGCTTATCATTTAAGAAGCCTGTAGAAACTACTATTGCAACAATCACTTTCATAAATGGTCACCCAAACTGCCTTTATTACTTTGATACTGAGAGCCCATATAGCATTTAAAATCTTACCATCTAAGTCATACCTTTACAGTAAGGTATACTTACCAGGCTTTCTGTTTACAGTACTAGATATAAAGAAAAATGCCGCCAAAACAGCAACATTTAATACCTCTGTACCAACCATAAAATTGAATAAGTATTTTGAGATCAATGAGTATATAAGGATCAAAACAAGCATCTACGCATTTTTTCAGACTGCCAGGACACTGCAGGGATGTTTTCTGCCTAATTCTGATCTGCAAAGAGGTTAAAATTCCAAGTTTGCTAAGGCTGTTTTTCTGAAGCAAGAATTACTCAGTCGAGTAAAATGCAGTATTTTAGGGCATGCCACACTCTTATATGGTGTGGATGCTTCCTGAACAACGAAAAAATGGAGCAGAGTTTGGAACAGAAGTCAGAACTGTCCCAGGGCTGCCTGTATTTCCTAAAGCATCATTTGTAAATTGACAAGAATATCTCACTTGGTCCCAAACACTGCATGACTATAAACACTTAGTCACAGATCTTAAAAAAAAAAAAACAAACCACAACCAAAACAAACAAAAAAAACCCCACCACATAAAACCAAAACAATGTAGCTTTGTTATACCTTTTAACTCAGTCTTCTTTTTAGCATCTTCAACAAATAGCTAGCTGCTGCTATGACCTGTCTGAATCTCAAGATTTGTGGAGCTACATAACATACGCTGCAACCATACAGGTGCTCAAAAACATCAATGGCAGCTGCCAAAACATTCTAGTGTCGGTTTGTCAAATTTGATAAATTTGTTTTCGGATCTCAGAACCATCATCACAAAACACAGAAAAGCTCTGTCCACATAAGGATACTGCAACTTCAAAGAACTACCAAGGGGAAATCTATTTTATTCATCCTCAGTTCCTAGAACAGTTCATCTTGGGGTGAAGGAGGAACAGGGAGAGCAGAGAGGAAAGGGAAGTTAGTTGTTGAATTTTTGAAAGATAATGCATCAACTGTATTTCAGAAATGAAAATATTGCAGTGCACAATGTCTCATATCAGTTAAAAAAAAAAAAAAGGCAAACAGGAGAGAAAACCCCAAACCCAAGTCAGAACCGGACACAGCAACATCTCACTACTAACTTCAGACTCATGCAGTTGACTCTCTTCATCTCACAATCTGGATTTCACTGCAAATACACCTCCTCCCACACATAGCCCCCTCACCACTCAATCCACACGATAGTATACATACACTGAATGTCTTCCTGCCAAAGACAGCTGCATGCTACTTCCATTAAAGTTTAACAAAACAAAACTACCTTTTACTGGTTCCACTGAGGAAAAGCTGAGTTCTAAATTTACAGAGAACTCTAGAATGTGACATGTCTGACAGGAAAAATATTCTGTAAAAATAGCTGCCTACTGATGGGAGAGGCAGGGTTTAACCAGAAGCATCATCTCTTTGCAACACCTTGGTTGCATCTACGATAAGATTATGGAAAGTTGGGGCTCTGGAAAAAGAGTTTTTGAGGACATTCATTCAAGTTCATATAACCCAGTAAGTTTTGGGTTAGAAACAAATAACTGTAAAAAGACGATGTATATTTCCCCATTTTCCATGCCAGAGATATAATATGAAATTTAAAAAAATAAGCTTTATATCATAGAGGCCACAAAAAGCAGTGTCCTTTTATAAAAGCAGAAAGCCTCCAGGCACCCATAATATTCTTTCAATGAGCATTACTCAATAAATGGTGCAACTCTGAAGCTTTTAAATGTATTAAAGTGATGACATCATCACTTTAAAGGTACTTCAACAGAACATTACGAGAGAAACTATTTTCTTTTTTCAAACTCAAAATAACAGTAGTAAAGTTGATTAAAACACTTTTCTACAAAAAATACTTGTAGTATCTGCATTTAAAGGCTTCCCTAGGTAAAATTAACAAATACACAAAATTCTGAAATAACAAAAAAGCTTCCATGAACTAATATTGCACAATAAACATTTCATGTAAGTTTCAAGGGATATATGCTATGAAAGCATAATTTTAACTTAGAGTGAGTAAGTAAAAATACTAAAAAATAAGTATTTGGAAGATGTAACATTTCCACCTATTTTACTTAAAAGCTCAA
This sequence comes from Eurypyga helias, assembly GCF_000690775.1. Lineage (NCBI taxonomy): Eukaryota > Metazoa > Chordata > Aves > Eurypygiformes > Eurypygidae > Eurypyga > Eurypyga helias. The sequence continues at coordinate 12,424 of NW_010249114.1, read as the reverse complement.
AAACTTATTCAATCCCATGCATAGAGCTGCTCTAAAAGCCACATTGAATATATTGCTTTTGTTTGTTTAGGTTATGCACAAATAAATATTGGGATGACAGTTAAAGACACATCCTTGAAGTAGCCTACCCAATAAATTTGGAAAGAGAATGAAAAGGAGGAGGTATAAAAAGGCTAGCTGCATAAGATTCTCTTTGTTGCCTGCTTGTTAAGGAATCCTTCTGGCACAACTGAGGGGATTATGAATTCACATGTGAATTTATCCCCTATTAAACTTTTAGTAGAAGGGTAGGAATGATAAAGCTCAGGCACACCAGTCACATGCTGGCAGAGCATCTGTGACTAGCTCTACTCAGGCATATCACTGGTTTATAGCTTTAACATCAAGAGGAAGCTATGGGGGAGGGTAGAAAACAGTTCATGTCTGAAAAGATTTGAAATAGTGAGAAGTACAGTTCCACGTGAGACAAAGGCAGCATGACTTCAGGTCACACCTTGCCTTTTTTATTTTTTTAAGGGAGCACTTAAAAGTCGAGGCTAAAATCTCCCATCTCACTGGCCCTTGCACTGCCTTGCACAGTTTGCACTGCTCCTGTAAGACTTCTGTAGCACTTTGGCTACTCAAATCTTCCTCTTTTCCACCACAAGAACTCCTGCTGTTGGGCTACCTTAGCTTTCAAGCAGCACTCCTGGACTCACAGGTGGATCACTGCTGTATAGGTGGCAGTTAAAACTATGCAGTAACCTTGCCAATGGTGAAGCCTAATCAAGAATTACACATACACATCACCTCAACATCAGACATTTCCTTTTTCGAATTTACACTTTTCTGCAATTATGCAATGCAACGCAGAGGGCAATCCTGTTTGCACCTCTCTACCGTTGTAGCATTTCTACAAGAGATTTGGCTTGAGCTTTGGGGGTGAATAGAAAAGCACAAGGGCCAGCAATGATGCAACAGCATCAGCCAAGATAAAAAACTCACCTTTCTTATGGCAAGAGGTTCTGCGGAGCTGGTCTGCACATTCCCACTAGGCAGTATGTCCAGTGTTTGGGTGCCCTGACACCTAACTTTGCCTTCTCAGGCCCTTCTTCAAAACTGTTGAGGATTACACATTCTCTAGAGTCAT
>NW_010249114.1:0-11264 GCF_000690775.1 Eurypyga helias | reverse complement strand
AGAGTCGTCCCTCTGATCTTTCCCTAATACTCCCCAGCTACAACTCTGACATGCAGCATTTGCAGCACACACCTTAGCCTCTAACCTGACACAGGGCCCCCATGACAGGTCTGCAGGCTAGTTCATCCCGACACATGAGCGTCCTGCCCTACAGGAAGGGATGCGGCTGCCAGTGCAGCGCTGTGCGCAACAGGACCGTGCTGGGAGACATCCACACCCTTCCCCACCAGGCAGCTCAAAGAGCCCAGGAGCACACTGCTCAGGCTCCTGCACTTACAGGACCTAAGGGGTGCAGTATTTTATGTTAAGACTTTCAGAAGTCAAGTTGTATTAGGAGTCAATAGTAATAACACAGACACTCGCATTACTTGGCAATCCATTTCAAACATATTAGTGAATTCTTGCACATTAAGTGACGCAAAAAGACAAATCTAAAAAAGGCTTGACCTTCAGAAAACTTTTACCAGGCTTTGAAGGGTAGTACAAAATAACCTTCTAGGCATACTGTATAGTAAAGTGAAGATTTCTGGAAATTCCAAAATAATACTTTCTTTTGCCCATCAAAGACAATGGGACACCATTTTTCAAAGTCATCCACAAAAGATAAATAGTGAAAAATGGATCATACATATTGAAACTGCTTTGAGGTAGAAGAGGATAACTAGTATGGATTAAATCTGCTTTCTGATCACATCACACTCAGTGTAACCTAATATTCCATAGTTACGTATTTGCTTTTTCTGCCCATTGCTGTTTGATCAGAGGAATTCCTGGTGAAGGCTGTTAAATGCTACTGGGTCAGTTTTAGTCTGTAGCACAATTTACACAGCACCTGTTTCTGGTAGGGATGAATATTCCAGCACTTCTGTCAAACATTTGTCTACATACATTGAGACTTCACTTTACTACCATCATTCAAGTTGCTTCCACTGTTAATGGGAAGACAAAATTAACTTAATTACAACCAAACTAGGTTGGTGGGGTTTTGTTTGGGTTTTTGGTTTGGTTTTGTTTGTTTGTTCGTTTACATTTTATATTTTCATATTAAATAGGAGGAGGTTTTCTTATGTTTGAAAGAACAGGCTTACTATCTAAGTCGTATTTTTCCTAGCTCTTGTATTTTAACCTCTTCCACATGCTCAATTTGACTGTGCTATCGCTGCATCTGTGATTCCGTATAATGCAATTGTATTGCATGGCTTAGCACATAAAAACAACCAAAAGATCAGAACATTTAACACCTGCAAAATAATCTTCAATTACTGTCTTTAGTCAGATTATAAACTAAGCAAAGAAGACAAACATGGGCCATGCTACTATACTTGCACAAAACGATTTAAAAATGTGAAAACAATTTTTTAAAACAAGCAGCAATTTAGAATAGTTTTATGCTCTGTAAGATGGGGCTCTAACAATTCATATTGTTTTAAAGAAGGAAAATCTGCAGGCTATAACACAATGCAATTTTGCATCAACCAATCATCAGATGACAAATTTTTCTAACATAATGAGGAATACAACTCACAAGTGCCTTCACCCTTCCCAAGCACTCAACTGCTGCCTTTTTTCTCCACACAGAAAGTGAATAGCCATTGAAATAATTTAAATTTCTTCTTTTTAAAAAATAAATAAATAAAGCAAGCTTTCTATTATACAGTTTGGAGAATTTTTGTTTTTGTTGTCAGAATTTGCCTTTTTTTTTCTCTATTATATTTAGGAAGAAGAGTACAATGAAGAAAAGCAAGTGGGTTTGCCATCAAAAGCATTCATTGCTCTGACACACAAACACCTGTCAGTGGAAAAAGTCTTCAACTTCTTCGCTTCTCTTTACTATGAAGCAAATGCGCATGAAGCTTTCAGACTATTTTCTTCAGTGTTTTGAAGTACCTTTCAGTTCACATGAAGGCTAACAATTGCAAGGAAGCAGAAAAGAAGGAAAAACTGGCACAACGGAAAGACTGAGGAGCAGTGAAAGCCTCCCTGCTCATAGTTATTCTTTTGTTGAACACTCTTATGGCACACCCATCTAAAGCACAGCCAAAACAATATATAAAAATCAGGAAAAATATTTCAAAAGTTCAATTTCTAGTGTAAATTTCTCCCCCTGTAAATTTTTTCTTCCCAATGAGATTTACACAATAACAACATGAGAGCGCAATACATTTAACAATAAACTACTAAGTTAGAACACAATTTATATAAAATTACAATTTACAGTTTACAAAAGAATGTCTTCCATTGAAACAGTTCACCTTAATTATTTTAATCAGCCTCTAACTGATAGAACTACAGCAGATTAAAGAGGTTTCACAGCACACACAACGACTACTGAAACAAGAACCAACATTTTTACAGTGTATGAAAAATATAACAAATTATTTTGAAATTACTCTTGTCAACAGCCACATAAGTGGTATTAAACCTGCTAATTTTCTAAGAAGAAAAATCCCAAAATATCATTATATTTCAGTGACACAAAATTAAATCTTTACAAATTTCACATTAAAAAAACCCCAAACACACACAGACACTCCTGGAAATATGAAGCAAGCAATCTCATGACACCAAAGCCTATCATTCTTGTGGATTAGTAAACCCTCACTTTCATCTGATGAAGTCGTTCTTCCTCCAACTCTCAGTGCTTACCCTCCCCTATCAATTCAGGGATACCTTTCCTGTGAAACAATTACACTTGAGGAGTTTTGAACTCCTGGTTCAGACTAATCCATCTAGTGACAGAAGCACCTTTCAAGCTTCCATTTGACACAAGTCCATCGTTCATCATTTGCTGGTGCATATGCTTTTTGCTGACAGAGCTCCATTATAGAAAAAGCTCAGTAAGTAAAGCTGATTTGAAACAACTATATATTATAGGTAGCCTGCACAAGACATGCCAATTTTGAGTCTAGAAAAGCACCACATAAAAAGGGGGGGGTGGGGGGGTTGAAAAGAGCTATTTAATTATTAAAATACTTTCACTTCTTAACAATTGATTGATAGTGTTAATTTGCAATTTACTTGGGAAACAAGGGAGGAGAAATTTAACTCTATATAGCAAGTACATAGCATTCTTCGTAATTCTTGGACCAGAAACGTTTTTGTCTTTGATTAATGATAAATTGCTGCACCAATGCTATCAAAACACAAACCCCCACCAACTTTGCATGTTGCAAGTTCCTCACAGCTGGAAAACAATATACTGAACCATAAGTTCAGCAGCACAAGCAAGAAGACATTTGATTCTGTTTTTTGACCAAACAATGACATAATTGAGATAATATTAACAAGGCATTTCTGTAGTATCTTTGGCAATTGTGATTTACCAACACTCATTAAGCTTCAGCATTCTATGTGGTTTAGTATTTCAGTCTCTATTTTACAAACGCAAGCACAGGGCAAAGAGAGGTTAAGTAATGTATTCAACGTCTACATTTTCTTACTCATTTCTCTGGCTAATCAACCTTATGATTATAGGGGTTGGGAGATTGAGAAGGTTTGGCCAGTTTGGCTGTGCATAATTCAAGCATCAGGGTTTTTTTGGGGTTTTTTTTGAGAGTCAAATAGTTTAAAAAAAAATTAAAAATAGAGAGGATGAGAATAAGAGATGGTAGCAAAATAAAGGCTCTATTAATGTAGTACAATTAGCCTTCAAGAAGGTCCTTTTAGGCTTTAACACTTTCATGAAGCCAAGGAGGTACAGGCTCAGCCCAAATGTCAAGTAACAGTTATATCATGCTGTTTGAAATGCTTTGCTGTGGAAAGGATGGAGAACCACTTTCCATAACATTCAGAAATATTACACTCAGGCCAATCTCACTGGGGAAGAGGGAGACAGAAAAGAGAAAAAGGCAGCAGCTGAAATAATGACACCACAACCAGATTTCAGGACCTATTTTTAAGATAGAGTCAGATAAGATCCTTTCCAGCATCCAGTATTTTTTTCTGTTTCACTGACTGGAATAAAAAAAGAAGTTAAAAATGGGAACAGAGAGGCAGAGTTTATTGCTTTCTTACAGAGGAATTAAGTTTTATGCTTTGATTTGAGAGAATGGAGCTTACAAAGTCTACCTAGATCACAGATTTTGTATATTAAAGACACAGTTTTCTTTTCAGTCTGTCAGCACAGTACAAACAAGAATACATGGAAATAACAGACAAAAACATCACTGGGATAAAAAAAAAGGTATCTTGATACTCCCATGGTTCCTTAGTCTTTTGATTTCTTCATTTCAACAGATTTGTTTGTGACACCAGTTTTTTTAATCCATAGGAAGTATTCAAGCCACTTATGATGAGTTCCTTATGTAGACACTGTGAATATTTCTCCCAGAAGACTGCACAGGAGGCCAAGATTGAAGGCAGCCTGATGTGCTCTTTGCCCTCTTCAGCCTAGATGTTCAAGGAGCTACCTTGGAGTGCTCCATGTCAAAGAAGCAGTACAAATATGCCCCGAGGCATCCCAGTTTGCCAAAACCCAGGGTCAATTTCTCCAATTTTACAGTACGCTTGATATCTTGATATACCATAATAACAAATGTGGAACATGATTGCATACCTTAAGGAAATTCACATTTATGCATACAAAACCAAACTCCAAATTCAGGAGAATAAATTTGTCTCATTACCTTCCCACCTCCCATACTATCAGTCCTGGTAAACATGCTCAATTTTTGAGTATTAAGTACCAAATAAAATTGCACCCTTGTTCCATGCATTCTTTTCCCTGTTATCATCTAAGGAAATTAAGAGACACACAAGTGCACTGTGTACTTTCCTGATGCACTTCTAAATAGCTAATGTGATGACCTAACTTAACTAAAACAACTTAAGTGTCTGCAATTGCAAAGAAATATACTTCCCCTTCTCCTCCACAGAGAGTTTTATTTCCCTTACCATACTATGAACACATTTGTTTTGTTTAAAGACAAAGACTATTACACTGACATGAAAATGGTGTATATTGATTTACAGACACCTCACTTCTACTTAAAAAATTGAATAATTTTATTTTAATGAGAGGTAGAAAGGATATAAGCTGTAGATGGGGAAAAAAGAAAATCAACAGGAGTGGACAGCAACAAAAATCTAAACAGTGCTCTGATGATCAGACTAAAACAGAAAGCATGTAGCTCTCTGGGATTCTATTTTGTAACCTAGTTTCACACACACAAAAAAACCCCACCACCACCACCCACAACTTTTTAAAACTTCTTTGTGTGCACATCTGATGTCAAGTTTTGTTAACAAAACAAACCTCTCACTGAACCATCACTCAGGCAGCATAGGAAACGTGATAGGATATTCTGCCCCACACATCATTGTCAAAATTGCCTCTGAAGTTCTAAAACACAAAATATCGATCCTGTGTCAAACCATGATGCAGGATCTTTATTAGAGAAACAATCATTAGAACTCCCGGAGACAATCTACAGATGATCAGTCCTGCATTTCACCTCTTCTACCTACTAAAATGGGTGACACACCCTCGCATCTGACAAGGACCTGACCTAAACCTACAGCACGTTAATTTTATACAGCCATCAAAAACTTTGTTTAAACAAAGTTTCCATCCAAAACACTTCTGAAGAAAGGAGCACTTTGTTGTGATGAAATTCCTACACCATTGTTTCATATACAATTTCTTACTCCACCATACTTAGTAGCAGCCACTTTTGGCAATACATTGTTAGACAAAGTGGACTGTTGTTCTGGTTCTCTCACAAATTAACTGCCACATTTTCTTTAACTCACCAAAAAATTCAGATAAAGTGTAAACAAAAAAGTAACATGTTTTAGGTTAATTTAAAATATGAAATTATTCCAGGCCCCGTTTTGCTACAAACAGAAGGAATGTGCACACTCTTTAGCAGATTACTCACAAGCATGGTTAGGAGTGATGCATATAAAATGGCCAATGGCAGCGTTTTACCCATTTTTTATTTACTACACAAATAGAGCAGACTAAAAATGAACATAAGGTCCTGCAGGGCAAGCTATGTGTTCTGTAGATATAACATCATTACTCATTAAGGAAAAAAAAAATTCAGATGCAGTGGCTACAATAGAAAACAGTTAAGTGTGTAAAGAATGGAAACATACATCAAAATACAATGAGTTCGTATTTTCTAGAGAAGATCAAGAGTGATACTGATGCTGCGAGTCTTCTATTTTTCATTTAGGAGGTCTCAAAACTAAATTATTAACAGTAGACCACTCCACATCAGTCAAAAAGACTGAACTGGAGACCTTTTGCCTGAGGTTAGGCTCTCAGACACTCCAATCAGCACATTTAAACTCTTAAATATGATGTTGCCTTCTGTATTTTTTCTATCTAGCTTCAAGAGCAATTTATGAGCTTATGAGAGACAGATGCCCAGAATGAGAAAAATCAACCTGTCTTTTTCACAGGACTTTCAAACTTCAAGAACCTTGAACCTTTCTAATCTGTCAACAAAATACTTGTCTTCAGTTGCCAGATGGATATTTGTAAAACAAAAATAAAAGCCCACACACAACACTGAGACAGCATTCCAGCATAATGTGTATCTTTCATGAACATATGCATGTTCATGAAAGCAAGAGAGAGAGAGAGAGAGAGAGAGCAAAAATGTAACACAAACAGCATCAACATAACAATGAAATCTCTGCCCGATAGGTGGGATAAGCAATTAAAAAAAGAAATTATGTTTGCTTCAAAGGAGATATCAGAGACTACAAAAGACCTCTGTCAAAGTCAAAAACTTGTTGTAATGGTTGCTTACCCACTAATTTAAGTGTATTCCTAATTAATTATATTGTTCATTAATGGTATACATAGTCTCTAGTCTAACACTGTCAGAATAGCTAGAAGTGTGGGGTGCAGATTATGTTAAAGCTTTATTTTCCAAGTAGTAACAAGGCTAAAAATACATTTGACTATTTGGAAAGAACACAGGCTACTTTTATTACAAACTGTGTTATCTTGCTATATCCCAACTGCAGTCAGAGGTCAGCAAAGCATGTTTATTTGACTGGATTCTATATACTTAATCTGTCTCCTTGTGTACCCAAGAACTCCATACTGGAGTGTACACATCTACAAAGTTTAAGTGATTCATCAGGCTTCAACATGATGTAAGCAAGGAGAAAGCAACCCCTGAAGCAGAGATGCAACATGTACCCTAAGCATCAGAGGTCTGTATCTGTTGAAGAGGTTGTCAGGCATGAAGGGAAATGTATATACTCAAATTACCACAACTGCAATAGAATTATGACTATTTTAATCCCGTATCATGCCATCTGAAAAACATCTTTAATAATAGACAGTTCACAAAATACTAACCGGTTTTACAGGTAGTTGCTCTTTTTCCCGCTCACGTACTTTCCTTTAGATCAGGTAACCTAAGAACATGACGACCCCAAATACCCACCTTGTTCTTGTAAATTACTAGGAGGAATACACCTTGGCTGCATATAGTTACAACACTAATTTAAGAATAAAATATTTGGAGAAGACAGAATCACACAGAGTTATGCCTTCATAGTATAACTTCAGCAGTGCATGAAGTCCCAAATACTCACAGAGGTGTAGCATCATAAATACATGCTTATGATAAGACCACCACAATTTAGTACCTGAACATCATTATGCATTTTCTAGTTTAACATAAATTGCATTCACATCCAAAGCCAAACGAAAAGCTTATACTACATAAGCTTTGCATGACTGGAAGACTGAGACAGTTCAAACGAGCATTATTTGTTGACTGTTGCTAAGTCAGGTTTTAAACTTGTTTGAAAATCCTCTGCTCTGACAGAAAGAGGTATAAAATATTTCCTTAAACTGAGCTCCCCTCTGAACCATCAGCAATTTGGCAAGCCAGATGTGCTCTGGCACATCAGAGCACTCTATTAGCTCATGAAGACCAATAGCTTGTCTGTAAAAATTTGCAAGGGCCTAATGCTCTCTGACAAATGACAAAGGTTATTAAAGGACAGCTTTGGGAGTATAATTGCTTTGTGACTTTATCACTATTAACAGAAAGAACGAACACTGGTAGAGTTAACACCATGAAACATGAGTACAGGAATCCACCAACATCTTGACTCAGCAAAGCACATAAGGACATTAAATCCATTCCTATATTACAAAACAATTAAGAACACTGTTAAGCAAATGCTATCTGCCTATCATTTAGTTGGAGGAAAAAGCAGTCATCTTTTCAGGTACCACAACAGTCTACATTGTAAGACAGACAATACTACTGCTATGCTGATATGTGTTTTCTATGGATAATGAAAGGACTCTGACCAAGTTTGTAGACTTTATTTAGATTCTGTTGAATAAATAAGTTACAGGATAACTGGAAGTTTGCACGGATTCAGTGTTCACAGATCTGTCCACAACATGCGGGTTCTCCCCAAGAAAAAAAAAAAATTTTCTGCAATCATCAGTGTCTCCATGTTTCTCCAAAATACTTAGCAAAACTGAGATATAAATCAATTTATATTACAAGAGTTTAATTGTTTCAAAATAGGAGGAGGTGAAACATCAGAAAACTAATCTGACAAGGTTAAAAGGAGACTGAGGAAAGGTTTAGGCCTAACACATATTAAACAAAAATCAATCAAGCTGACTTTTCAAGAATTACAAAGTAAGATATATCATACCACTGCTCAAGTGAGGGTAATGAGGGATAGGACTCCCAACCACACGGCAGCACTTGCTTTGTACAGAAATTAAGTACTACTATACATTAACTCTTAGCTCCCTGCAAAGCACTGACTCCCAGCAGAGTTAAGGCAAGAGAGTCAATGCTTTCCACTGAAAAAGCTAGAATTTCACTGTCAACGTGAAGACCCTGCCTTGCTCATGGGCAACACTTCCCCTCACCCATGAGGCTATTTTGCTTTTGTGGAGACAGCTGCACCTTCCTCTCCCCATGTTTCTGCAGTGGAAAAACACTTGTGACAAATTGATCAGACCATCTCGCCTGACGCAACACGGAACTGCCAAGTTTCAAACGTTTCCTGAGCTATGTCCCGCTGCAAACCCTGACCCTCCTTCTCAAAACAGCATTAGTTAGAAAGGCAAATGCATATATGGTATATTCAGAAAGGTACATTTAACAGGAAAAACAGTTTAGACACTTACTTCATATCAAAGGTCCAATCTACACAACAGGGCAGTGAAAAAAAAAAGGAAAAAAATTCACAAAACAAGGGATTTCTCATTATTAATACAGGCATCACTGTCCACTTGAATTTGGTTGTACCATTTAGGGTGCCGCCTTTTTTTTTAGCACAGGCTGTGTTGTATAAACAGCTACTTAAATCTATGTTGCTGTTATTTTAGTAAAAAGGATGCATGAGGCCCTCAGACATCAGGCAGAGTGCACTTGGCTAACTAATTTCAGCTATGGAAGGATCAAGCAACATTCCTTAAGTGGCAATTCGGACATATCCACAATTATTTCTGTATATTTTGTATTTCCTTAGAGTTAAGAACTACAACAAACTAGAACAACTTCATGGAACAGTCATAAATTACCATTTCTGACCTAACTTTAAAGGAAAAGGCCTTTACAAGGTTTGTGTGATATCCCCTTCTTTGGAATCATTTGTAACCCCTGCAGACAACAGACACTTGGCCTCCCAGCTCCCCCAGTGTCTCAGCCCAGTACTTGGTCTGAGAATTCTGCTTAAGTCACAGTCTAATTCTTACACCAAGCCATCACCTCTTTCCTGCCACTCACATAACGTCAGCTCTCTTTTAGCCTTATTGCCTAGCATTATCTGCAAAACTAGCGTAATCAGTCTAACTTTACCAGTTAGCTTTCTTTTTAACCTATTCAATGTTAGAATATTGTCTGTATTTTACTAATCTGTTTTATTCTCTCTTGCTGATGGCATCATCATCTGAACAAATATTTTGACTGGTCTTATTCACAACATTAATGATATTTACAGATAGTTAAACTGTCCTTTGTCTAAGTCACATATCTATAAATGGAATATCGTTTGAAAACAACCAACTTCCATTAGTAAGAGGCTGCTGCAGTTTTTCTGCAAAGGAAACTTACCACCTCTAAATAAAGTTTACAATGAAATGGTTTGGAACCAGTAAATCAGTACCAATGCTATTCAAGAGCAGCGGGGTATGGCCTCTAGCCACACAGCAGAGAGGCTATTCTTGCATAGCATCAACCTACATGAAACAGCTCAGTTTAAGGATTGAAGTCAACCTTCTGTAGCTAGCATCAGTAGTAAGACCTCCAAAGACAGGCAGAGTAGAAAAGTGGGGGTGGGGTGGTGGTGCTAGAAGGGAGAAGAATCTGAACCAATGCTCCTTCAATAATGATTCACTGTTTCTTTATTTCAACACACCATATAAAATCTTCCTCAAAACAGATTTGCTTGGGTAATACATGATGTCATCATAAATCATATTTTCCTCTTCTGTCAGTGTCAGCAGTTTTCTTGGACTTCTTTGGAGGGAGGGGGCAGGGGATGAAGAGCCAGAATGATCTTCCAGCTTTGGCAGAAAAGGGCCTTTTTGTTCCCAAGACATTTGTCTTCACATAACCCACCACCACCTCCTGTAGGAGTCATGCAATGAGAAAGTATCACAAAGCATTATCAAAATGCAAAGCCAATATCAATATAAAACTCCTTTCTACTCTTTCCAAACACAATTTTTTTTTTTCATTGTCCTGTTATTTCCTCTCCAGTGGAGTAAGTATACATTTGTTCATATTTAAAACAAGGATTAATATAATCTATGCCAGAAGGACATTCAGACATTCAACAGATGGACAGCACTGTGTGACAAAAGTAATGAACTGAAAGTAAACCATCTATTAATAACAAAGATAAGCATTCACCCTTCTCTACTTCTGTCCCTTGTTTTTGGCTTTCATGAAATTGTCATGCTTTTTGTTTCTTCTTAGTCAACTAATTATTATTTATCCAAAAAATATAAACTGCTTTTTATTCTGATTACAGTTCTCCACTATGACCTGTAATTACTAGACAGAAATCACTTTACAGGACTACGATGGTTGATGAAGCATTTTTGAAAAGTGACAAGTAGATAAGGCAAAGCCCTGAACATAAGCCTTAAGTGTAATACTCTTCAAGACTTTTATTACTGATGGGGCTTATAAACTACAGTAACTATCACCGTATTTACCACCTTCTTCTACGGATATACAAAATATACTTTCTCTGCTTATGCAATATAACCCCCATCTTTAAAATAATACATAACCCCCATCTTTAAAAAG
>NW_010249113.1:0-6379 GCF_000690775.1 Eurypyga helias | reverse complement strand
CAGCACCCCAAGTCCTTCTCCTCAACTGCTTTCTGTAGTGAAGCTCCCTGGGTCTACTCCACTATCTGGTAAATCACAGTAAATCTACAGTGGAAAAAATTAAGCATATAGTGATTTCTGCCTTCTAATCCCAGCCCGTTTTTCTTCCACCATTGCAGTGAGGCTGCTGGCTTCTTCCACAGAAAGCCAGAATTCGCATCACGCGACAGGCAGAACTGCAGTGAAATGAACAGAACCCCATACGGAGTACTTCTGTCATCTCATCAGCCTGGCTTCATGGGCTGCTGTTGAACCTTCTCCACAATCTCTGATCACCACTGAAGGCCTGAGAGAGTACATCTACTCTGACTTTACCCACCAAGGGCTTCATCCTCCTTACGGTGTCCCTGTTGACACTGAACACTTCCGCCCAATTCTAAAAATAGACCGAGCTCTAATCACTGAGATTATGTGATTTGCAAACGACGAGCAGTATCATGAAGTAGAATAAAAATTTGGGCATGAAATTACCTGTGGACAGAGAGCTATTCACTGTCCTCTCTCCTCAGAGTCTGCAGCTTGATCTAAAACAATGATCTAACAAGATCTAAAACAGCAGCAAAGTAGGGGCAATGTAACAGCCAGAATTAGCTGGAAGTCATGCCTCCTTCCTCAGCATTTAGCCACCCCGCTGGAGCTGACAGATGATTATTGACCTTTTGGATGCTCCTAGTGGGAGCACTGAGTGGGAACTCGGGCAAGTTCCTTTAAATCCTCTGCTACACTTCCTGCTAAAAGAGGGAGCACTCACAATCGTTAGAACAAAGGCCTGTCACTTCCTTTCCTTCTCAGCCTTTAATGTGGCTGTGTCCTTCCACACACTGTCCAGACCTGAACAGGCTGCAGTGTCAGGCAAGAGTGTTGCCTTTTATCCTCTCACCAAGACAGCCCTTCTTGGGAAGGCTGGGAACTACCAGAACATCACCCAGAAAGCTGAAGAGTCTCACCCTCTTGGCAAATCTAGACCTGTGCTAAGCGGGCTGCACCCTTCTTTATGCGAGTGTTAGGGGCAAAGTTTCATGCATCTGCAGTAAAATATAGATACTGACAGTATTTATCCCATCCCATCATCTACAGAGCAACGACTGCAGTTTATAAATGCTCTCCAGCAATGCAGAAAGGATACAACTTGTGGTAAAGAGCCAGGCTGCAGTTTGCACAGTTCAATCAGGAGCGTTGTGTACATCACTTCAATGTGCGGTGGAGATGGAAGCTGAAACAATTCCGCAAATATTACCTGTGGGAGAGGAAGGCACAGGATCAGAGCACAGCCCGACACGGCCCGCGCAACCCTCAGCTTCGCAACACTCCCAAAAAGGCACGTATTCTGTCAAATGCACGTTCTGGGGGAGAGGACGGCACAAAGGCAGCGGTGATCCTGCGCTGTACCGACACAGCCCCCTGACTGCCCTCGTCGCTTCACGCTAAGGCAACACCGGCATGATGCACCTACGGTGTCCCACCAACGCACCACGGAACTGCAGAAAAGGGCACAGCTGCCACGCGACCCACGGCAGTGCGACGGCATCACCTGAGCAGCGCAGGAATCATCTGATCCTGCTAAACAATAAACATGAACGACGCCTAAGCAGGTAGTATGAAAGACTATTTGCATCAAGATCACCCCTCTGTCTTCTCCAACACGTCGTCTTTTCCCCCATACAACAATCTACATAAAGCCACAAGTTTCAAGGGAAAACTGCCACCAGCGTTTCACGCAGCAGGAAGATACGCCCGGTACCCCTCGGCAGAGGGTCCTTCTACGGACGCTGCGACCGACATGCACGTGGCATTCGTGTTTGTATCTTCAAGTCTGTCTACAGTAACAGCACGCCAATCTTTAAGAGCTACGAAAAGATCATCGTTGCACAGCATTCACCTCCCAGCTTCTGTTTATTTTGCATGCCACCCTCACCTAGATTTAAAATTCAATGGAATCAGGAAACTTGGATTCACTACGGTCGGTCAATTTCCTCTTTACCTTCAAAATTCTGAATCAACACGGAAGAACTGAAGCTTCAATTAGCAAGCTTTAGAAAACCCTCTTGCTAGTGTAAGAAAGCAGCATCCACTTACAGGCTCCACGAACAGCACGTGAAAACACCCTGACTAGAACCGGCTGGAAGGAGGAGAACGCGTGAAGAGACTCTATGGAGCTGGAGAACCTTTCCGCGAGAGCAGCGTTCGGGCCTACTGTTAAGAGAGAGATGGCAAAAGGGTGCCCTGTTTGGTAGAAAACTGCTCCTTTTCTCAACAACTGGATGATCAGTCGCTATCTGTTGGAGGTTCTGCACAACACCGAATTCATGTATCCATCACTCCACATTCATCCCCAGCGTGCAGAGTGACTGTCTCAGCCTGCTGCACCACATGCCGGGAGAAGAAAGGCCCCAACGACGGTCAGGACACCGATGATGTGCACATCCGAGCTCCCTCCACGCTCAGCTGTACCAAAAGCTGCAGGGGCACAACGGGGCACTGCAGCCCAACAACCCCGTGACGCTGCCCGGACACACTCTGTTCAGTCCGCGTACGCGACTGCAGGAGGATACCGGGGAAAAGCAAGGCGCTTCGATGCTTCACACCGACGCCAGGTAGCACGGAGCACCCTGACAAACTGTGACGTGGAGCCTCAAGACCTCCCAAGCAGGTGGAATTGGGAAGGCACTCAGCCACCTGCAGCCCGGCTGTCACATTCCAGAACTTCAGTCACGCCTTCCTTCCTCCGTCAGGCCGTGTCACCTCTACAGTCCCACGACCTACTGCGCACGTCAGCGAGACGGCACAGATTAAACGGTGACGCTGTTGCTGAAAGCAGCACAACGCCAGCTTGGCTGCCGAGAGCTTACCCGGAGTAAGCAGAAGCCTGAAGAAAAGCATGTTAAGCCTTATAAATGCTGGAGCTCCGTTAAAAGTAAGCGGTCTCAGACAAGAAATGAAGTCAGTATTCCAAAATAACTCAAAATTGCAAGAAAAAGGAAATTATTACAAGAATTTGTACACCCATCTTGCACCTCCTTCCCATAATTTCACCTATACAAACCTTTGCTATTTCCACATCCCACAAGTTTCTGAATCGACAACTTTCCAGGGCCCTCATTTCACGAGGAATCGCAGTACCTGTTGGTGGGCGTGAATGTGCAGCAGAGAGCGAAGCACACAGCCATGCAGCCGTGGGCAGCACCTGGCGACACCCGAGGTAGGGCCACTGAAGGTACTTCGATGTTAGGGCAGAAAAATGCTGTTAATTTTAAGATCCCTCTGTTCCGAATTCAGAGTACAGAAAGAACAACCTGACCAAAAGTAACGTAACTTTACAGCACCCAGAATATTTGGCATTTTGGTGCCAAAAGGAATTCTCAATCCCCCTTTTTTAAAGATAAATCTTCTACATAAGATTATTTCTTGTTATAATTAGCTCTGAAATTCCCACCTACTGTTACTTCTTCTTAAAGCCTTTATGAGACAAGTTGCCATTATGGATGAAATCTCTTAATCCCTTTCAACTTTTGGTGGAAATTAATGAGGTTCTGTAAGCACTGCATCTCGAACACAGACCCTACGCTGCCCTTCTGGTACGCATTACAGGTCTGTGAAATTCCCTGATGTGGAGGCTGCCCGGTAAGAAACACACCGTTATTCCACCACAAGTTCTTTTCAGGGCCAGCAGAACAAAATCGTTTGGAAGCTCCGAACAAAATCCTACAGAACGGCTGAGTCTGGCTGGAGTCATCTAGTCCAAGGCCCCTTGCCCAAGGCAGGGCCTCCGACAGCAGGCTGCTCAGGGCTGTGCCCCGTTAGGTTCTGAACTTCTCCAAGGACAGAGACTCCACAACCTCTCTGGGGGAAACTCTTCCCGTGTTTAATGACCTTGGCAGTAACACAGATTTCCTTAGGTTTAAACGGGGTTTCCTGTATTTCAATCTGCATTCATTTCCTCTTGTATTTGAATTCTGGTTTAAACTAAAAGAACTCAGATGTAGCCATCGTTTAGATGCATTATGTGTAAAATTTTAGAAGTTTGAGAAATGCCACAACCCAGATTACTCGTGCACCAAGAGATTTTGGCGCTTGACCGAAGTGCCCACGCACCAAGGTAAAATGACAACCAAAAGAACAAAACTAACACTCACCGTGTACAACCCGCACGTTTAAGAGCCACTGGTTGAATTCACCAAGGTTCTGGCTGACTCCCAAACCAAACTGTGATTTAACGGACCCATCGCGGAACTAACGGGGACACGCTACTCATGAAACAACGGAGCCAGAAGACAGGTCACCTGTGCAATGCATACCTCTACGATGTGGTAGTTCAGGGGAATCTTGTTGTTTCCTGGATAGCTCAGCAGCTGTGCGGCACTGCAAAAGCACAGACACGTACAGGTCAGAGCGTAACACAGCTAACGCCATGTAAAGAGCAAGTAACCACCTTACAGAAACGCTTGGTGCTGGGCAAGGGTTCGCACAAAAGCAGCACACACGCATCAACAACCCTTTCCAAGTCTGTCCGTCAACCCACAGAACAGTCAGAACAGAAGCAGCACCAGAACACGCCGGCACCGCCGAAACGACGACTGGGGATGGCGCATGTGATCTCGGTGCAGTTACATCACCTGAACACCACACAGCTACACAACAGCTCTGCGTGAACAGTCAGATCTGCAGGCATATGAAAGGAAAAACACGCCCGAACAGCCGATGTTCAGAACTACCTGAAAGCAGAGTTAAGCTAATGGGCTGTGTAAGAAACTCCCCGGCTTCAAACGTTATCACCCATCATTATTACGCCGCCCTCCTTGACTTTATTTCCACCTCTCTGGCAAATCGTGTATCTCCCTCGTCTTCTGCCTTTCTCTGAGAATTAAAGACTATCCCAGCAACTGCAACACCCCTAAGTTTGTAATTTCTGCTGAATCACATGGCTGCAACCAAAAAACTTCATGCCATCAGCAGACATTGCTTCTGCCCTTTTTTCGTACGCTACACGAAGTCTGGTGGTTTTCCTGTGGGAGTGTGACACAGCCAGTCACCTGCAGCAAGCCCCCCCGGCTACCAGCTACCCACAGCAGATACTGCTCAGGCAGAAATGAAGAGAAGCGCCCCGACTGCTTCCTGGCACGGCTGGATTCAAACTAACGGAACCTGCCGGCCCTGCAGTGACTCCCCAGAGCAAGGACTGAGAATTCCTCAATTCCCTCTGCCATGCAATCGCCAAGATGAGAACACAACAAGGAGCAGTAGGAAGAAGAAGTGTGTTCATAAACACCGGTGTGCAGTCAGCTGCAGATGAACCAGCTCAAGGTTCCGTGTCCCAACAAATCGGCTGCTTCAGCATCCCAGGAAGCCTCACACCCCCCACCACTCTCCACAGTGCTCCCATGAAAAATAAGGTGTGTCTGTATAGTTTTCCTGTATGATCAAGGAATGCATCTGTGTATTTTTTTGCAGCACTTCCTGCATGATCAAGGAATTCCCTACCCAAGCAGCCCCTGTCCCCCTGGATCACATGGACTCTCAATTATCTGCGTATTACAGACCCACAGTACTACGGGCCACCGTGCTGATCGAGCTAAATGTAGTAAATCAGCTTCATCAGATGCGCGAGGAAACGCTCGGGCCCGGGCTCTTGGCTACCCAGTGCAGGACCCTGCATATCCCCGACGGCACCACAGCCGTGGCCGCGTGTACAGAGCGCCGGGGCCCCGCAGTGCTAAGTTCCTCCTACCAAGTCTTTCTCTCTTTCCAGTGGGATTTGATGATGCAGTGAAGGTTCTCTTCTATGACAAATCGTTCAACGGAGTGGCTGCCATTTTTTGTAGAAAAGAAGGAAGACTCATGAAAGACCACGGCTCGTGCAGCGGCGGTACAGCCTGCGAGCCATCCCGCGTTACACGCGTGGAACATTTCCACACAGACACAGCGAAGCGCCGGCGGCTCTGCAGGACTGAGCAGGTGGGGTGCCACAGTTCCACACAAACCTCAGACTGATGATTAAAACAAAACAAGTACAAGGACTCCTTACAAAAAAGAAATGGGAATGGAATTAGAGAACATGACTGTAAGTTCATGGAGACATTGCTTCTTCCTTTGCTCTATGGAGCTGTCAGGCAGGCCACCACTGTGCAGCCTGGAAACAAAATACTGCAGCTGAGCTGGAATATGAGAAACTGAGTCAGGAACAACCAGGATAGAGTAGAAGGAATACACAGTAAATAAAGGTAAAAGGCCTATAAATAAGTGAACGTAAAAGGCAGCAGAACTAAAGCACTTGGGGAAAGCGTTACGGCAACAGGAAAATCGTATCGTAGAATCACGGACCGGTTTGGGTGGGAAGGGACCT
>NW_010249112.1:0-6349 GCF_000690775.1 Eurypyga helias | reverse complement strand
ACCCGGGACGGCGCGGGGGGACTCGGTGCCGGTGGCGGGGCAGTGTGCAGGGAGCTCAGCAGGGATCTGGCTGCGGGTTTCAGGCGGCAGCACATCCCTACCAGCCCCACAGAGCGAGTGTCGCTGTCCCGGGATGCGCCTTTGCTTTCTGGGGACACCCCGACAGCTCCTGGGATTTATCACCTTAGCCAGCCGCGCTGGGAAAAATCCCTGGGAAGCACCGAGGTTTGTGGCACAGGGACACGCTTTGCGGTGCTGTCAGTGCTGGTTTTCCAGCTCCACGTGCTTCCTTACCTGGAAAAACAAAACGCAGAGAGGCAAATGTGGGCTTTGGACTTAAAATTGTGCTGTCGTCGGGGCTGGGTGACATTTGCGAGCGGGTTGAGGGTTTATAGCCCACGCTCGGGGGTGCTGGGGGTCTCAGAGCCGGTGTGCAGATGTGGCTCGCAGCAGGGAAGGTGAGTGTTGGCTTTGGGCACGGTGGCGTTAAAAGTATTGACTCTCTAACAGCGGGAATTTAACCAGGAATCCTGGACAGGTTTATAGAAAAGGTGTTTGAATCCCAAGAGTCCCTTGGGAAGTCTGCCCTGGGGGAAATTCACTTCTGGAGACAGGGAGGGAGGAAATCCCATGGACAGGGGCTCTCCATTCCTCCTCGCATCCTGCTCCTGCCCCGTGCAACAAGTGCCTGAGCACAAAGCTGTTGCCAGCAGGTGAATTAGGTCCAGTAATGGAAAATCCAGGGCCAGGGATTCAGGGAGCTTTTTTGGCAGACCTGGGTGTTTTCTAATACCTCCCTTACTGGGACTGCAGCAGCAGGACTTGCTGTTTGAGTCATGGGGGGGGTGCAACTCCCTGCTTTTTGTTTTCATCCCTAATAAAGTACCTCACCTCCAACAGCAGGCAGATTTTCCTGTTTAAATCCCCTTCTCCAGGAGTAACAGAGAAAGGCGTGCAGGACCTGGTCCATCTTTGCTAGCACCTTAGTTTCGCTCTCATTCCTGGTGTTTTAAGAGAGCAGCGCCGTGTTTGCAAGTGGATTTATTTCCACGCCGGCTTTTCCCTCGGGCCAAGCTGCGGCATAAGCAAGGGGAATCGCTCCAGTGTGGCAGGCACCCACGCAGGCACCGCCTTGGCTTTAGCATGGCCTTTTAGAGCCAGCCTAAGCAAATCGCTCTGGATATGGGGTAAGGGGTGTCCTGCCACACATCCCTTCGAAGATGCCGTGAAGATGTCCACGTCCCAAACAGCTGGAGATGGAAGGGATACCCAAAGGCAACGCTAGATATGAGAAATTCCTGTTGTGACATGAGTCAGAGAGGAAAGTAACATTCCTGGGCCAGCAAGCACCTTTTTCCACTTAATCAGTATAGAAAACGAGGCTAAGATCCTCTTTGCCTTTAAACTTGGAGCAGCCTGGGGGAGCAGAAATCATCCCAGGGCGGGCAGAGTTCCGGGACTGCCGGCACGCATCCGTGTCCTCCCCATCCAGGGGTCCCTGCTGGGAGAGTTGCGCCAGCCAGAGCTGGAAAACTTTGAAATGGGGCACGAAAGCAGCTGGTTGAGGTTGGATTGTGCTAGGCAGCGAGTGGCTCCAGCCTGGGTATCCTCCGTGAAAAACAGGGAAGGGGATTTGCGGTCGCTCGCTTGTTTGCATCCGGCAAATCTTTTTGGAGCTGCCTGGTTGTTAGAGAGCTGGCGACCCCGGCAGTCGGCTGGGTTTTGCAGCAGTCACGTGGCCTTTGTTTGTGTTGGGATGGTAAAGTTTAGGAAGCAGGTTGGAAAAGCTTAGGGTCTTTGTACTTTTTCCCCTGAAAGGGAAATCCCATTGTTTTGTGTGAAAGCCAGGGAGAGCCTCCGGCTTTCCTGCGCGCTACCGGCCCCGGCAGAACATAAAAAAACCCTTCTCAAATTTCTGGCTAGAAGTAGCATTTCTCGAGGGTTAAAAGTAGCGAGCAATTTAGCGAAGGAATATATCCAGCCTCAAAATGAGGTTGAGTTTCTTGGCTCTCGGGAAAGCACGCCGGGCTCATGCCCCGTTGGTCACAATAGTGATGACGTAGCTTTAAAAACTTGGTGTTTGAGGGCAAAGACCTGCCTCAGAGCCAACTCAGCTGGACCCTGGCTAAATAAAAAGGTTGTGCTTCTACCTACAGTATTATCTTTCAAATTGTGAATAGGTGGGGGGAGGTTTTGGAAGAGGCAAATTAATTTAGTTGGAATTCCCACCTGGCACAATGCCTTTGCTTGCTGAAAGCACGGAGGGAGCTTCACCACTCCCCTTGGGAATTATCTATGCCTGTGAAAGCCTCGGGAAGCTCGGAAATAGTCTAGTAAAAGTATCTGCTTGTGGTATATTGTCTAGATCTTATCTCTCCAAAAATGTACAGTTTTGTTTTTTGGGGAATTGCTTTATATGGAACTGCTCTTCGTCTTGTTTATGTCTGGGGTGGGAAGTACTGGGAGGGAGGGGGAAAACGCCCTTACAGGATTAGGTACGTTAAGTGATTTGTAGGTGGGGGCATGAAGCCCCCAGAAAGAGCCAGTAAATAGCCTTCCACTGGGAAAAATATCTGGGAAAGACCCTGGGAGAGCAATGCTAAGCAGCACCCGGCTCCTACACACTGTCTGCAGGCATTTCTTCATCCGTCTGCCGCTGTTTTCCTGAGAAAACCAGCTCGGTGGGGGCACTTAGCTTAGCAAAAGCGTTTGTGGTTGACTCGGAGAGCATCTCCCCTTCTGAAAGCAGCTCACCCTGTTCTGGGAAGGGAGCAGCATCACCAGCAAAGAGCCTAAAATCAGAGAAATCCCCACCAGGGACTCTTTCTCGGCCCCAGCTGAAAGTGCTTGAGATGAGGCCCCGAAAGGGGTGTACTGGAGTAAAGTCCCAAATTCCTCCTGCCCAAGCATCCTTTTATATTCCAGTCCCAGGGGCATGATGCAGCAGAAATAGCTCCTGCCTCTCCCCTGCAGAAAGAGAAGCGCCTGAGGACTTTATTCAGCCTGGGATGCTCCCATTTGCTTTAAAAAGGATCTTTTTGGAGGTGCTGCTTGTACACAGTCAGTCTTGGGACAGCCCCCACCTCTGTCTTTCCTCCTCTGGGCTCTTATGAGAGGTCTCAGAGATTTTTAATTGTTGGAACATCCATAAACAGACCACCTTTTAATTATTAATGGAAGCAGTGGGGCTTTGCAGGGTTTTGGGAGGGGGCTCACTTGCTGGCTGGCGATAACAAAACCTCTTGCAGACGATGCTGACCGAAATCGAGGTCTCAGGCCGTTCCTGTCGGCAGAGTCCCGCCGCCCTGAGCGAAGCATGACCACCGGTGGTCACTGGCCTCACCAGAGTGCAGAGCAGCCCCAGGAGGACCCCTCAGCCAGCCCTCTGACACGGATTAAGTTTAACCCCACTGTGCAACACATCGTGATTAACGAGCACAAGGAGGTCACGTTTAATTGCTCCATCAAAGTACCTTGGGTCCTGCTCCGGTCGGATGCCCAGGGCATTTCCTTGTGGAAGGACGGAAGGGAGCTGAATGTCCTGGACCGCATCGCCACCAGGCACTTTGAGATCTCTGACGAGGAGGAGGTGGCAATGACCTCCACCTTCAGGTAACTGGTGCTGTCCTTCCTGGAGGGATGCCCTACACATTGGTTCCTTGGGAGAAATGGGAGGCTGGGGAGCTTGCAGCGGCTTGGGACTGGGACTAAAATGGGCAGGCACTCCCTAGTCCCCAGAGCCTGGTTTTGCAGCCCCAGCTTGTGCTAGGTGTAGCGCTGTGGGGTGATTGGGACAGATTGAAACCCACTCCCAGGGTGTCATTGTCCTCCTACGAGAGCTGTGGGAGGGGCCAGTCTCCCTCCCAAAGCCCTGACATGATCTCTGTTCTCTTTGGCAGCATCCTTGCCGCCCAGCGCTCGGATAACGGCTCCTACGTCTGCAAACTCAACATCTCTGGCACAGAGGTGGTGTCAGATCCCATCTTGGTGCAGCTGGAAGGTGAGCTGGAGGACCGTGATCTGGGAGCTGTCCTCCAGAAACAGGGAGTCCTGGTTGGGAAGGGGCTTGTTGCTGGAGCTGGGCACAGCCCCGGGCAGGACACTTTGGGGTTGTTGATGGGGCTGTGTTGCCGAGAGCTTTCTGAATCTTTTGCTTCTCTGCTTGTGTCCGTACAGGGCTCCCTCACTTCATTCGTCAGCCCGAGAAGCTGAATGTCACCAAGAACAGTCCCTTCAACCTCACGTGCCAAGCCGTGGGCCCGCCGGAGCCTGTGGAGATCTACTGGTTTCGCAACAACATCCAAGTCAATGAGAAGCCCCACATCTCCCCATCAGTCCTGACCGTGCCAGGTGAGCCGTGCTGCTACAGGCAGCAGGAACACCTCCCTTCCGTATGGCTCCTGGGAAGGGCAGGGTGGGAAGGTGTCTTGTGCCATCTCACAGCCTGTCCCCTTGGCCTTGCACCTCCTGTTAAGAAGGAGCTGCGCTCCCGTGCGCCGGCACAAGGCCGTTGGAGCTTGGTTTGGTTTTGTGTGTTGCTGAGGCTTGGCTGAGCTCAGCACAGATACAGCTACCAGGAGGTTTGGTGTAAAATAAAGCCGTCAAAATGTACACGGTGGGGTGCGGGGATGCAGCTTTGCAAAAGAGGTACCACAGAGGTACCAGCTTGCAAAAATGAGCCCCAGCCTCTTACTGCTCCATCCTCAGCTCTGGGAGCATGGCTCTACCCTGCACCGTCCGTGCCGCTTGTTCGGCAGCCTTGGGGATCACTCTGCCAGGGCTGATCTGGGGGCAGGAACTCCTCATCTGGCTGCTGCCAGATATTTCTTCCATGGTAGAGGCAGGATGCTCAAGCTGCTCCTTCCTAAGCAAGAAGCAGATCTTTCTCCTGGCCTGTGGCCATGCCAGCAAGTCTCTTGCTGCTCTTAGGGGCTGCTTTACTGGTAGTCCCTTCTTAATGTCTCTGGAAGACCTTGGGTTGGCTCCTGCAGCATGTTTCCATGCCAGTCTGGTGGAGCAGAGGGAGAAAAGTCCTTCATGTGACATAAAACCCATCATGGTTTTGCTGCAGAGGCGAATAAGAGGATGGATTTCTTGATTTGCTCATGAGGAGAATGCCACTAGCTAATTAACAACGAGACTATAACTGGCTTGTCTTGGCATCCAAAGGCAGTCTTTAAAAGTCAGTGAAAGCCGGAAGAAGTGACTCATTCCCCTTGGATGTTCTTGCATCCGTCTGGCACGCTCTAGGCTGGGTCATTTGAACAGTCCTGCTCCCGGCCCAGGAGCCCCGTCGCAGTGAGAGGCACCGCTGCTCGGTGTGCCCGGCGGCGAGCCCTTCGCCTTGCAGCAAGCGACATGCCCGGGAGGGACAGCCCTTCACCTCCGGAAAACTCCTTGGCAAGGGATAGAAATCCTGAGCGCTGCTGCTTCCCAGGTTCGTCTTGGCTATGCCAATGCCCTTTGGGAAGCAAGCAGCCGGCTGCACTCGGGTATTTCCAGTGGCCCCCAAAACCAGTCGTTCTCTGTTATCAGCGGGGAGATTTGAGCAATCTTTGAAAAGCAATAAGTCATCTGATTCAAGCCGTGGTGGTGGGCTCTTCTGCTTTCTGCCTTTCCCTTTTGGAACGCGAAACAGTTGCTTACTCAGGAGGTTGTGCAATGGCGCCGTAGGGACGTATGGTCCTACCCGCCGCGCGCGCATCTCGGACCCATGGCACATGCATGCTCGTGGCGTGGACGGTGGGTGAGCTGCATCGCGGCGGGGCTTTGGGTCACCCCCGGGCAGCTGGCGCTGAAGTGCTGCGGAGGGAAGCGATGAGCGGAAAAAAAAAGGTCTTTGGTGTTCCTGGAAAGAAAAACAATAAAGCAACAGTGCAAGAAAGGAAGCCACAAGGGGTTTTCTGGGAGCAGCAGGTGGAGAATTGGCGCAATTTGGGCGTTTTGTGCAGGTCCAGTGAACAGATCCTTGTTTTTTCCCTCCGCAGGTCTTAACGAAACGGCGCTGTTTAGCTGCGAAGCTCACAACAGTAAAGGACTGACCGCATCCAGCCCGGGGCAGGTCAACGTGAAAGGTAAGCAGTGACATGATGGTCGCTTTACCTGGTGTGCAAGCAGCTGTCCTGATCTCCGCTCTCCCTCTACATGAGCTGAAGGGGATGTTTCTAGCACTCCCGTACTTCTTTTGCCCCGTTTTCAACCTGTATTGAAAGGCGAGTGGGATGCATGCCATAGCATGGTCCCCCAGCGTGGTTCTGTCATCCCAGTGTCGCCACTGTGGGAGGAAGCACCAAGAAGCACATTTGAAAGCAGAACTGTCAGCAACACCCCCGTCCCCACCCCCCCCACC
>NW_010249111.1:0-5108 GCF_000690775.1 Eurypyga helias | reverse complement strand
ATATTAAAAAACAAAACCCAAACCCAGCCTGGAAACTGCAGTCGTTGAACAACTTTGTGTTCATGGGATGACCGCAAGACACACTTGCGAGAGGAGGTTTTTAGGATGATTTCCATCGCAGGAGAGAGAACACCTTATGGATCACGTACATCAGGGTAGCTAGGAATGCAAATACCTGCAATGGAAAAACACATCATCCAGTTAATTTTTTATTATGATACAAGTTCCTGCACTGAGCAAACACCCCGTGACGCATCGTATTTCTGTTGACTCTTGCATGTTTGGAGACGTTCACCGTAGTAGGACTGGGACCAACTTCTTTCCCCCTTCCCCAAATGGTTGGTACAAGTAAAGATTGGCACTTGAGGCCACTCCACGGTCACCTCCCCACCTCCCTTCCCTGGCTTGCCAGGCACTCACCACGGCAGCAATATTCTCCTGGTAGATGGTCCTTATCAGAGGGTCGGTAGACAAGAAGCTGGTGATGTAGGTGAAGTAGGCTTCCAACACGGCAGCACTGAGGTAGAACAGAGCTGCTGTCCCCTGGCAGATGGCATCCTAAGAAACAAGGATCACGCAGTCATTTCCAAGGAGGAAGCACACTGTGAAGGGGAAAACAAAGGAACCCACGCAAGCAAGGCCTAGCCTTCAATCCTGAGCGCAGTAGCAGCAAAGGAGACTATAGTCTAGCAGCGATTCCAGGGAGAGGCCCTGAGGTTTGTCTCATCCACTTACCAAGGTGACCCAGGAGCTGCTGCCCCCGTGCGCCCCGCAGAGGTAGAGGCACAGGAGAGTGGTGGACATGATGAAGCAGAACACGGAGACAAACATCACCCAGCCTTGCAGGATGGGTGATGGGACCTTTGAGGATGCCACCAGGATCCAGACGAGGCCCCCAAAGATCTGCAAGTGAAAGCAGGAGAGAAGGCGAGCGTGGGATAAACGGGCTTATCGAGAGCAGAGCCAAAAGTCACGCATGCCTCTGGCACTAGCGCTGCACATGGCCGTAGCCCTGGGATGCCTTTGAGTTCTCCCCAGCCTCCACCTGAAACCGGGTATTTAGCTGGGAGCATCTGCCTCTGGTCTCAATCCAAAGAAAGCCTGTAGAGCCCTGCCTCCTGTCATTCGTGCCCTCCCCACAGCAGCGTGCTCAGGAGGCTGGTTCAGAGGTTTTTGGAGGCTGGTTTCGATGAACAGGGAGGCTCATTTCAGAAGGGCAGGTTTGCTTCACACCCAGCGCGGCAGAGCCCCGAAAGGAGTGTCCAGCCCGGCTCACCTACACAAACAGCACAGACATGTGGCCTCATGAAAGCCACACACAAACGTCACCCTGAAAGGGGAGAGAGAACAGGTTGAAGAGAGTGCATATGGCCAGTTTTACTCTCTGAGGGAAGGGAAATAAGGCTGGGGCTCCCAGCTGCTCCTGGGAAGGGGGCTTGTATTGTTGCTCCAGCCCGACACCGCCAGCCCGACACTGGAGCGTGGCGAGGGGCCAGCTGCTGGCCAGGTACCAGGTGGGACCGCATCCTTCTCAGCCAGCCTTGGCAGTTTGCTATGGGCTTTCTGGTGGGGAGCACCAGGACAGCTCTATCTAGACTCCATCCTTTCTCCACCAGCACATTCCTACACAGGAGGATGAGAGCAGGATGATCAATGCTGTGGGGTGTCCGAGCTGCAAGTGGTGTCTTTGCACTAGGATGCACTCAGTAGCTTGTCTCTGCTACAAACCAGCCCAGCTGTTTCTTGAACCTGGGCAAAGTGTTGTCTATGCAGCATCCTATGAGGAACTCCTCAGCTAAACCCACAGCGTGGAGACCTATACCTCATCACCAGTGGGTCTTGATTTTACAGGCAAATCAGAAGCAAGCCTCACCGATTCCAAGATCGTTCTGATCACCAGTGTATCCCAGTCCAGCCTTTGCCAGCATCCAGGTGCCAACTCATTAAACCATGGTATTTTACGAGTGGAAAAAAAGATTCTGATTTATGGTACTTGGAAAACGTGAAATCATTTGTGTCACCCCAGGTTTGCAGGAAAGTTCATTGGTTTCATTACGCAAATGGCTACATTAAATCAATGATGTGGTTAAGACCTTGCAAATGCCTGAGCGGCAATAGGTCATCCAAAGTGCTGCTGTTTGGGTGCCTCACGTAACAACTGAAGGCTGACACTTTAACACGAATCCAGTCCCTGTACTACCTCATGTGGTGACGTCACGAGGGCACTGCAGCTACATATCCTGAGGAAAACCTTGCAGTTGCTCCTTTAAAACCCAATGCCATTGGGGTGAGATACGAGGTTGAGCGAAGAAGTCTCGCGTCTCCTTTCTTACCACTCCCCACCTCTCCTTTCTGCAGGACGTGATTTCTCACTCAGACGAGTATGTTTGACGTGGTTTGATTACTGACTTTGGGTTTAGGGTGCTGCAGTTCATCAGGCTCATAAAAATGAGGAAACGGTCAAGAGCCTTTCAATAAAAACCCACAGCAGGTTTGAGACAGCAGTCCATGAAAAACTTATCTTTTAAGTAACCTTTTACAAAGCAGACATACCTGTTCTCAGCTTGTTTCAGCTTTTCCACATAGGCCTGGCTATCCATATAAAATAAAATAGATTACAAGAATTAAACCCAATTCTTAATCAGCACATCCAGATCTGAGCTGCAAGCAGGACCTTTTGGCATTTTTGCAACTGTCTTAGCATTCAAAATGCCTTTTTTTTTTTTTGGTTACCTTATTAACCCACTGCAGGCAGCCTCAGATTTCACTAAGGATTAGGAGACTCATTATCCTTGTGAATGCTGTGATTCAAGGCAGCCACCTCCTTTGTACACAGCAGAGATAATACAGCCACACAGCCCAGAGTCATACACCTCCGGAGATGGAGCAATCCAGTTATGTAGCATTCCTCTCAGGGTGGTTCCTGAGCCTTTAGGATGCACATTTCCAGATCTTACCCAAACCAAAGGATAGCGTGCTTGTTTTTATCAAATTAATCAAGCTGCCTTGCCAAATCCCTCGGAGACAAGGAATTACAGAGGGTTCAAGGCGCAGCCTGCCCAGGCCCACTCGGCACCAGGACTAACACCACTCGGTGGCAGGGGTGTCTGGGAAGCGCCCAGCTGCACACTCCTTCGTGCAGCTGCAGGAAACCTCTCAGGGCCCGGGCACTGAAACCAAGTCCCCAGAGCAGATGTGGAGAAGTGGTCCTACACATGGATAACGCCTGCTTTAACCCAGTTCCTCTTTGCTTGACTGCTAATAACTAGGAGAAGGAAGTAAATGCTGTAAATTCCAGGAGTGTGGAATGAGTTGGGTGACAGAAAAGGATTTGGTCCCAGATGGCAGAGTTGAAGTTTTTAGCATGAAATAATCTGAATACCATCCTACAACTCCCACCCAAATGCCTCAATGCTGGATGAAAATGCGCAGGTTTTGGAAAAAGCCTCCTAGACTGTTGTGAAAAGAACAGGTTTCACGAGTGGGGGCAGAGAGGACAGGAAAAATGTTCTAGATGAAACTTTCCACCTTTCAGTCAGCTCACAGCAACAGCTTTTAATCACCGATGCCAAATCCATTAAGATTATTATCTTCTCATGCTCAATGAAATTACAATATGGGAAGAAAGATGGTGTTTGCTCACCCTTTGCTCACCCACTCTTGCCCACACGCCCAGGTCCAGCATTCTGCATCTCCAGCTCAGGAACTTTGCAACTGAGCAGTACACCTTCAGCAGCCTAGACTCTTTCCTGCTGCAAACGATTAACTCGGATAGACTTTACCTCCTGTTTTAAGCGAGTAGTTTATCATCTGCCTGTATCATCCTCCAGCTAATTAATTGGCACAATTTGGCAGCCTAGTTTAAACCCACCAGCAACCCCTTCAACTCTGTTAGGTAGGAAGTTATGAAAGGTTTTCAGAGGCACCACAACTTCCCCCTGCAGGCTAAAGGAGAGCTTCAGGGCCCCAGCTCTGGTTTTCTTGGAGGGTGAGCCAGGCACCGAGGGCTCCCCCCAGACCCGGGGGGCAAACCACATGCTTTGTCAAGTCTCACCCCTCAGACACCTGCAGCACGAAGCGCGCTGGGTGCCCCACACGCAGCATCGTCCCTCCCCCAGGGAAAAAACAGGCACTCACGATTTCAGGAATGATGAGCACATCTGGGAAAGTCGCTAGGACAGCTAGGCCACTGGGCAACGAGGCAGTGGAAGTTGCCGAGGACATTGCAAGCCTCTCCTGCGGTGACTGTCAGCTGCTGGAGGGAGTCACTAAATGCAGCCTCCTTCCTCCCTCCCCGTCTCTCTCTCACTCTTCCCTCCCCTCCTTCCTGCTCTTTCTTCTTCCCTCCCTCCTTCCGGCTGGCAAGTAAAGACAGCTGCGAGTGGCACAGGTGTGGCCAAACCCTGTGACCAGGGGTTACTTGGTGGCTGACGGGAGCCACACCGGAGGCTTCCAGGAGATGCGGGTGGCCCTGAGGCTTTTTGAGCAGAGCTGTCTCTGCCCAAGTTGGGCACGTAGGGCAAGTCCCTGGGCGGTGGTGGGTGGCTTACCT
Organism: Eurypyga helias; assembly: GCF_000690775.1. Taxonomy (NCBI): domain Eukaryota; kingdom Metazoa; phylum Chordata; class Aves; order Eurypygiformes; family Eurypygidae; genus Eurypyga; species Eurypyga helias. The sequence goes on along the minus strand of NW_010249111.1, from coordinate 556 downwards.
CTGAGCACAATAGGGAAGGTCTGTCCCCGTTCAGCTGGGCCACCTCTCATCCCCTTTATTTGCCCAGGAAGTCAGCTCGCCCCCCACCCACGTGAGCTGACCCCAGCGGCCTGGGCGAGCCACGAGGTGCCAGGTACTGGCCAACAGCGGGGCGTCTCGCAGGTGGGGATGCATCCCAGGGCAAGGGTGGTCAGCGTGCAAGGCGAACCGCTTTCATCGGCAAGGAATGAGATTGGATGTGGTCAGGTAACAAAAATTACCTACAACAATAAGGCCATTTGGCTTCTTTTTTTGTTCCTTTTTTTTCAGTCTGGAGTCCATGGAAGCGAGTCATTCTCCTCTTCACAATACAGAATGTTTACTTCTTATTAACACGCTCACTTGGATAAGCAGTAAAACCACACAACTCTGGAAGCTACGGCCAAAGACATGAAACACCAGGAAAATGAAGGGAGCGACGTGGCAATGCACATTGCTGTAGACCAGTGACCCATGGAAGAAGCGCCCTTCTTGGCCAGGCCCTACGTACGGTGCTTCATAGAATCATAGAATCACA
>NW_010249110.1:2837-12084 GCF_000690775.1 Eurypyga helias | reverse complement strand
AACCCAGGTGCAGGACCTTTCACTTCTGAGCATTACTCAGCCATAAATGATGTGAGCAATCTGATGACCAGGTTGGTCCAGGATCAGTCAGCAGGGCAGGAGGATGAACAAGTAAAGGTGTCGTGGCAGTGAGACAGCATCCCAATGCCCCATGCAGTTCCTGTGTCCAGGAATGCTGAGGTGGTAGTTGTGTGTTCTGGCAGTGACATGGCTCTTCAGACCTGATGGAGAGCAGGTTCATGCCTAGTGTCTCCAGAGGGTGGAGGGTCTCGGCTTCCTTTGCCACTACAGTTGTGCCTGGCAGCTACCAGTGCAGGGCATGGACCAGACACTTATTTATGAATGTGTAATTTATGTTTAGGAGAGTCTGTTCTGAGTTGGGATCTTTATCTGAATCATTTGTCAGATTAGTTAGGCATCCTTCAGGCTGCTTCACAAAGCCCTGCTACATGACTACGTATTGAGCCTTGCTCCATGTAGCCTTGCTGCTAATTCCCTGTCTCACAGGTAGGTAAAAAACCTTGCTTGATATCTGATGGTGTGTCCAATAAAGAGGCCTGATAAAATAATTACCCAGTATTTCTCCTTCTGCTTTACTATTATTTTGGACTTTGAAGGTGTCAGTCATATTGTGTCATTTGATTTTCTGGCACATGTGCACATACTTTTTTGGCCAAGGAGCATTTTAGTGGGACAGAAGAGGGAAGCTGCTGCTCCTCGCTTTGGGCTGCCTGCAATAATAAATCACAATTTGCCATTCCCTAACCACAAAGAGACTTATCTCCATGACTTTGTGTGACCCCAAAAGTTTGAGTTTACATACCCTCTTGCTCACAGACCTTGCCTGTGGAGAGACTTTTCCTTCCTGAAGTTACTCAGAGGTTGCAAGAGTCGAAGCTGAGGCTTCAAAGGACAGGAAGAGTGACTGTTGTCTTATCCTCTGGTTGAAGTGGAAATCCAGCTGTCTGTGTTTAAATAACAAGGGCGTCAGACTCCATGTCTATCTGTGTGGTGCTGAGCTTAACACTCAGCTTTTCTCATTTTCTGTTTTGCAGCCTTTTCTTTTAAATCTGGCCTTTTAATAAAAATGAATACATCAGCTAACATGTTTGTGTACACATATGATAAATCAGGGGCAACTTCTTAAACAAATGTGTGGTCCTTGTTCAGAAATCTGTGGAGGATTTGCTCTTCTTAATGTTAGACCAGTGCAGTGTTCTCTGTTTCTCTAGGTACAAAATGAAATCTAAGGAAACTAACTATTTACTTGAAAAATGCACCAGCGTGAGATTTGCATAAAGCTGTAATAAAAGTTTTCCATGTACCATTCAAATAGAAGCCATTTTCCCCTGTTGTATTTGATACTTAACATGTAAAAACAGTTATTTACTTGATTGTTTCACATTCATTTCACTAATATGATTGTTCACTTGTAGACTGACTTCTGGATTTACACATTTATTAAAACATGAGAAAATTACTTCCATAACTTACTTCAGGCCAAGTTTTTCATTAGATATGAACCATTACCTTCATGATGGTAACATATCAAAACAAAACTCCAACCCCTTGTATCATTTCATTTTCAAGGCTTGTGTGTTAATGGTTTTGTTACACACTGATGTTCAGGAGCCATTTATTTCAACTAATTTTTCATCACAAAGATTTAAGACCACTGTATTTTATTTAACTTTATCTGAATAAATGAAATTCCAAGAATCTGGATATTCTGGTTCAAGGCTTTTAGAGGTTTTCACCCCACATGATTTTGCATCACATGGTGCAAAAGAGGAGCCCAATGAGACAGGCTGAGAGTAAATGATTGGTTATATTGATCCATTTTATATGCATACTTGTTGTTTAGAGACAGCAAAGCTGGCCCACTGTAATTTAAATTATGTTCAGCTCAAGCAAGTACCTGAGGAAGAACTTTTTTCCCTGTGTGAGAAGGGTTTATTTCTCTCCAGCCTCACTTCCTAATTGATTTGAAATCACCCACAGTAACAACCTCAGAGATGCTGACCAGGCTGGAAGCCCCAGGGCTGAAAACGGTGCCTGACTGGGGAGCAGATGAGTGTCTCTGCCCTGGAGCAGTTACATCCCTCAGATGGGTGGACCAGATGGCTGAGGTTGGTAGCAGCATCAACAACCCAGCTTCTATCTGCTGCCACCCTTTAGCAGAGCCTGCACAAGCTGCGAGCCACCGTGGCGAGTCTGACAGGCAGCGAATGGAGGAGTCACCATAACTCAATCATCTGTCTGCACCCCGAGACCCCACTCCTCCCTAGTCTGGAGCTTCCTACAGCTCCCGTCAACAGCAAGAAAATTGGTGGGGTTTGAAAAATTACTAATACTTGCTCAGCCATAGGTCTGAGGCAGCATTCAGCACCTCACTTGGGCATGATGGGGTATCTCCGATAAAATCAGCCATGCATCACTGCTAGCGGCCAACTGTGCGCTCACTGCTGCTCTCAAACCATGTGAAACTGTCCCTAATGGCCTCAAGATTGGGCTGAAAGTCTGGTGCTCAAGGCACGTTCAATCAAAAAGCGTGTTCAAAAGGATGGGTTGTGATTTGCCCATGTTCTGAGATGACTGAGGCTGTGTAAGTCATTGTCAGCAACTGAGCCCCGGCTAGCAAGTCCGGGGCAAGAGGCTGAGAGCACCTCCCAGTTTCAAGCAGAGACACCTCTGCTTCCTAGTCCACATATATCTTGACCTTTCTTGACGTCACAGAACTTTGAACGTTCAGTCATGGGTCTAGGTGGTTCTGATTAAGACAGTTTACTAACAGTTTTGTTTTGTTGCTTTTTTGGGGTGGTCTTTTTTTGGTTGGGTGGGTGAGTAGGGGTTTCTTTGGGTTTTTATTATTATTTCACTTCAAAATAGGCATGGTACCCAAATAGCTATCCAGTGCTTCAGACTTCCAGGTAAAACAAGAAAAGCCAAAGCTATGACCTACAGCATAAGGTTTTACTGGCAAAGATGTGTCAGCTAAGAGCTTGAAAAAAATCCTTTGCCACCCCAGCCAAAATAACTATGTTAGCAGAACCTCTAGTGCAGGTTTTTCGTAGCTGTTCTAACAGAGGAATGCTCTTGCTGGCTGAGCTTATGTGATTTGGAGAGGTGATGCAGCCTCTTGCCAGAAAACCTCTCCTGCCTCTCTATTAAGAGGACACAGACACATGGTAAAGCCAGAGTAGCAAAGGATCTTCTGCTGTGCCGGAGGTTTAGGCGTGATAGTGCACTGGAAACATCTTCCACTACCCAAGCCCAAATTAACTGTGAATACAACCTGAAATGCAGTTTAGCAAACTGTGGGTTTTTCAAATACAGTTTTCCTGGGGCTCGTGCACTGCAGTGGACATACCCAAGATACCTTTAAACAACACAGGTCAAATATCATATTCTCTTCAACATTTAGTTGTGCCAAATACTGCACATGCTAATTTAGGCTGCTTCCTGGCAGCATGACTTGGCCCTCGTAGAGCCCCACCTTCCTAAGACAGGACCATTTTGAGCTCGTATATTAGAGGCAAGCCAACGTCTCCCTGCTGCAGCAAGTAGCACAGGAACAAGAACACTTAAACAGACGATGCTTCGCTCTCTGTTCCTGGTTAAGACAGGTGGGAGTTGTTGACCCTTCAAAACTTTATTTTCAAGTCAATGAGACATATAGAGATTTCCCTGGCTCAGATCCCTGCTCTGGGAACAGCAGACTGCTGCTGTCAGAGGGCGTACCAGCTGGCTGATTCCAGCTAGACCCAGCTGCTCCAATCCCCCTTTCCTGACTATCACTGTGTTTCGCAGCAGCCCAAAGGCAAACATCTCAACAGCCTTCACTGCTGAAATATCTTTAGGTGCATTAAAAAAGGGGTTGGCTTTTGTTTACTTCAGTTGAGCTATTGATGGGAAGACCTTGACCAACCCTTCTTGTCTGACATAAACTCTTGGTCTGCAGAATGCCAACATTTTGTGCTCCAGACCGTGGAGGTTGCCCCTTCACCAGTTTGTTTTGGTTTGAGCTGTTGTGGGTGAGATGTAGTGGACCCATTCAGAGATCTTTACACACATGATACCATACCAGTTTATGTTATGTGATGGGCTTTCTATTGAACTGTGTGGCTTCATTCATACTAGACAAATTGCCAGCAGGTTTGTAAGCAAGGTGAGCCAGCATCCGTACCCATGGTCCTCTCGCATCTATTAGCACAACCGTCTGTTGGGGAGCTGGGTGTTCTCCACGTTATGACAGGTCCTTGAAGGCTTTTCTCTGTAAGCTCTCTGTCATAAGACGCTAGGGACAAGAGAAGCGGGAAAATTGCATTATTAAGTTGAAAGTTTTAATAAAGCTGAAGCCTGAGGCTTTTATACCAGAACGCCATGAGTTTTGTTTGAGCTGTTCACAAAATATTACCAATGGAATTTTGTGTACAGGGGTTTTTTTGTAGGTTTTTTTTTTTTTTTACTGAGCTATGCATAAGGGATATGACCTCTAAGCTTTTTTAATCTTGAGGCATTTTAGAATTAAATATTTTTCTAATCATGTTTGGTTTTAAGAACTTATACCCCCGATGTAAGGTATGTGTGCAGATTTTCAGAAGTTCTGCAACAGAAATAGGTTTACAGTGTGAACTGTGACAAGTCTGAGGCTTCAGATGCTCTAAAGCAATATGTTCTAGTATGTTCATGCATTATTAGTTCAGTTGCAGTGTGATTTATAGCAGTAGAAAGCTATCACAACTGTAGATGGAACATCCAATAGGTCTCTGAACAAAATACCAGAAGTACATGGCTGTGGTTGTTGTGTGATAGTATCTCTGCCGATGTTTTCTTCTGCTGTTTAAAAACTGGTGTGTATCAGATGCTTTGCCTATTGCAAGCAAGGACTTTTATCACATCTATGGATTCATTTAGGGAAAATTATTCTTGTTGCTAAATGAAAATGGGGACTAGTTTAATTTTGGATTATTTATTATTTTTGTTGTGTGCTGTTCAAGTGTAGTTGCTCTGTAATTCTAATTCCTCATGAATAATATTTTATGAAGATTTGAGGATCTGATTCTGTTTTAAGATGTGCAAAAAACTGAGAGTATTTCAGAAATTCAGCAGTTCTATCCAGGAAGCAGGGAAATGTCTTGGGAATCCCAGCTTGACAAACTGTCACTACAAGCAAACAGAATTGTGTGCTTCGTGGTGAAGAGTAGTCTTTCTTATCTGAGAAAAGGCTCAGGTGCTAGCACTCAAATAGACCAGCTACTTGGTTTGTATGAGATTGGGTGAGCGGGGCATTAAAGGCCATCTTCAGTGACCAAGCACATGTCCCAGGCTGCAAGGAGAGCACATGAAGTTACTCAGAAATAATCTGCACATCCTTCCAAAACTGTTAAATACAAATTGCCCTCTCTCACAACATTCCTGACACATTTCTTCTCTCTTTCCATCTACCATTGCTTTTGCAAATATTTCAGGGTCCAACTGATCCTTTTTCGATCTACCAGAATTTCTACTGTAAATTCATTTCACTTCTGGAAATCATTGAAGACATTTGGACAAGGACTTCCAGTTCAGCTTCTTCTGAAAGGAATTCATTTTGCACATGCCAAAACCTCTTAGAGACTCAAACCAGTGTCAGGCAACTGGAGACAATGGAGGACTTGCGTCAAAATTACATTGCTCCAAGCTAAATGCTTACTGTAGACATGCCTGTTCAAGCCCAGTGCATACCGTATAAACACCATGCTACAACTGAAGAAGATGGGAAGTAAATGAAAGTTTTTCTCAAAAGCTCAAGAGAATATAAAAGTTGGGGGCTTGTGGGTTTTTTTCCCCAATTCATTTTTTTTCATAATGGATTTCAAGCAAGTCAGAGGAGTAAGTGTCCCTTAAATCTGAAGAGATGGAGGTTGATTTAGTTGTCTGAGCCCATAAAACCAAAAAAAGGAATGTTTTAACTTGCTTTTACCTTTCTCAGAATTCTGGATTTTTAGCCATTTTAACTTTGTTAGAACAGGTATAAAGAGTATGGAGTCAATGCTCCAAAGAGTTATTCCCACCAGTCATTTACCTAAAGTCTAACTGGCATATTCATGGATTTTTGTGTTTGCAGGATCAGACCTTTCAGTCCTCACTTAGCATACTGATGCTTTATTTTGACAAGAGTGGTATGCTGTAAAATACATACCAAAGATGTGTTTTATAATGTGTTCTATGTAAGTATAATATAAACTAAATATATTGCATATGTAATGTATGTGTAAGAGGCCATATTTTATATGCATACACTACAGATAATAACAGTATCAACCTTTTGTCATTATAAAGTTATGATAATTGTATAATATGAATTTACAGAGGATTACCCTCTGGCCTCACAGACAGTTTAGCAGTAGAACACTTATTAATTTGACCAGTAAATGGGTAATTAATATATGTGAATGTAAGGAATTCATTTGTAGTGGATTTCAAGTTTTTTCTTACATAATTGATAGAGCTGAATACTTGTGCAAATAGTTAAATTATGTTTTCCCCTGCAAAGTGAAGGAACAAATTTTCAACCACTGGGACAGAGACAACTTTCAAAAAGATACCTGAATGCTCTCTAATTTATTGCAGCAAACACTGCTCCACGACTTCCCATTCTAAGGGGATCAGATGTAAAGTAGTGATGATACATGGTTAATAAATTAGAAAACCCAAACTTTACTGTGACTAGAAAGAAGGAACCCAAAGGTAGAATAGAAACACCTGAAAGAAAAAAGTGGTTGGGAAGGTCTAGAGGACCCAACACATTGTACTGACTGATGCAGTAATAATTGAGAACCGGTTTACGTATGAGAGACGTGCAGGTTTACCTCCTTCTGACTATAAATTAATTATTGGAAGAAGAAGAAGGAATGTAAGGACAGAGTGAGTGGAGCTGTAAGCCATCCAATGAAAGGGTGCACAAAAAGGGTGCTATCTGAAAAATCTGTTCAGCTAAGAATAGATTAAGACTTGAAAATGATCATTGAGCAAAAAGTTAAGTAACCCCTAGTCTGTGAAAACTTTCTGTGTATGGAATTTAGTGACATACAAAGAATATAAGGCATGAAGTGAAATGAAATTTAGACAAAATCCTTAGGTCTTTGTTTGCAGTTGATGCTTCAGTAAAAAACACCATTATCCTGGGGGGAAAAAAAAAGTAAGATTTTAATTAGTCTGTGGTCTATTAAATATCTTCAGGTTTAGCATGTCAATTTTAAAAGACTACTGGCTCCATGGAATAAAAATAGTCTTGGGAAGTGTAAATCATGCATCCTATAGTATCCTTCCTTTGGAATTTGGTACAACTCGGTGTATCAAATTCAAACAGCAGCTGGATGCTACATTTGCGTTGAATGTTAATATATCTTACTCTAACAATTTTATTCTACACACTTAATTTTTAAGATTTATGTTAATTCAAAACTATTTTCAGAAAAAAAGAACTATGTTTTAACTGTGAGCTTTCAATCCATTGATTCTGAAGCATTTACTGAGTATTGAATCTTTTGTGGCCAAAAGCATATAGACCCCTTGTATCTTCTTGCAAGATAAATTATCTTCTCTGATAAGCGGGTTGCCTTCTTAAGCATCACCTGGATCTGTTCTCCTTAGTTATTTTTGTCAGTTAATGTCCTGTTGTAGCAGAGAAGTTGAACTGTTATGGTAGAAGCTAAGCGTCCTGAGTTTGACATGCTGCCTTGTGACATTTCAGTGTCAGTTAAAGATGGACACGTTACATTTCTTGTTTAACTGAAGGTTATACCCTCGATCCTTTTTCCACTTGATGTATTGGTTTTGTCTATTTTCTTCCCAAGTTGGCTCATAAGCGCATAGATGCCTACCAAAACTTACTTCTTCTGGACTGGATGTAGAAAAATCTGTAACTGAAGCTAGTTAATCCCTTCAATCCCTCTTTTCTGCTGCATCCATGAGCCCTTGTCTTGACCCCAGCACTGTGGCTGAGCTATCAGAAAAACTCTGTGTCAGCCTCAGTCTCTTTGCTGATCTTTGTGAAGAGCAGGCATCCACGAAGTTGGGCAGCAAGCACCAGCAGCATGTTGGGTATTGCATATTATTCCTCATATCATGCACAGTCCGAAAAGCAAAGGCTGCGTGTACCGTGTGAAGAAAGAGTAGGAAGAGGTAGTGATCGATGTCTGCCAGTCCTTCCGTGTGCACGGGGAAATTGAGAATAGCAAACCTGAGCTGTGTCATGAAGGGGAGAAGGGAACTGCATGTCAGTATTTTCCTTGTGATTTGAAGAAAAAGGTGATGTTCTTAGATGAACTGGGTGGCTAGTTTTCGAAATAGAAATGTGGGACACAACAGCTTGAGAAAAGACTGCTTTTCCAAAGCGGAGCGTATTTTTTCTCCTTGCTGGTCATTAGCAGTGCTTCTGAAGACCAGCCCTTCATGGAGGAAGTCATGCTGGAACACAACGAGCTGGTGACGATTTTAAGCTTCCCCCAGCATGTAATAACTCCGAGTAATTGGTAGGTACGTGTGCTTCAAGGACAATGACACTTTTGTTCCTTTGCCCGTTTAAATCACAGCATTTTGTGCAAGACAGTGCAGCCAAATGCGTGCTGGAATGCACAGCGCTAGTAAAGGAATATTAGTACCTATGGCGTGTTTCTAAAACTTATTCAATATACAGCTGATTTAGTGCAAGTTGGGCATGTGTGGCTTACAGGTGTTATTTTTATATACCATTTCTTTCAGACCACTTCTTTTTCTGGTAGGAATTTTGAGCCACTCTTACGCTTTTTACGTGGAACGGAGGGTCTGGTCCCATAACCACACTGCATGTGATGCTGGGTTTAGGAAAAGCCTGGGAACACAAGCTCCTGACAGCCTAGCAGACCTGCAGCCCTTCAGCAGATAGTCTTTATGCAGCCACTGTCCTGTTCAGAGAAGGGGGGGTTGATGCTACCTTATCCACTATATAAAGGTGAAGCAGTTGGATTGTTGTGATGACTGGTAAGAGAAGGGACTAGCCACAGCCATCCCAAAAGCACCCTGGCTTTCCCCTGCAGTCAAAGAGTCTTCTTTTCGGTGATAATCTCATGTACATAGCTCTGTCTGATAAAGGAGACCATAAAGCTGCAGTCTAAAAACAGTGTGTTCAGACATTTGGCAGATATGAACATTTGGGGCCCTGTGTAATTGTAAAGAACTTATTAGAACAGAATGGAATATTGCAGATGAGATATTTATAACA
>NW_010249110.1:534-2797 GCF_000690775.1 Eurypyga helias | reverse complement strand
GACTCAGCCCTTCGACAGGCAAAGGCTTTATCAGTGCTTGAGATGTCCGTACAGGTTTGGGGAGGGGGATTGTAGCATCAGTAAAAACCTTTGTTTTGAGATTCCACCTTCCTCTGGAACTCAGGGGTTTCATCCACCGTTGTGCAGAATCACTGCTGGTTCTTGCAGTGGCCTCAAGATCATCCTGAAAAGTTCACTGTTCTTACATACAGTTTTCATAATGGGGGGAATTTTGCCATCTTTATATTTACAGGGAAATTTAGTGCTCAGTATCATATGTTTGGCTGAAAATGTCAGTATCGTGTTACAGCTGAAAGAAGCTCACCCTCTCACAATAGATGCTATTTTGTCCTAAATGTGTGATTTTTTTCCACCACGCGTGTACCTGTTACATCCCATCCTCCAAAAATTCTACATATTAAATGTGCCCCACATGAGGGTAGATGATGAAAAAAATGGTACATACGAAAAGGCTTCATATGAAGAAAGATTACTCTTAAGAGTTTCTCCATATGCACTTGCCCAAGATGTCCTAAGCTCAGCTGAATTCCTGAGTCATGTAATACTGACATTACCAAAGACCGAGTACTGGGGAAGGTGGGCCCCTGATTTTATCTGGGATAGGGACCTCAGGGTTGGCATTACCTGGCCAATAGTGGGGAAGATTTTTCCCTTCGAACATTAATGCAATTACACTGATTTTAAGATATATATAACGTAACCCCAAAGAAAGGCAAGAAGCGATAGTTCAGAATATCACACTGAAGTTACAGAGAATTGAAAGTAAGCGTTTTTGGTAAAAAAGGTTTACACTTGTGATATTTTGAAGAAACTGGGATGTAGTTTGCATAACGTGTGGATAAATGTTGCTTTTGTATCAAAAATCTGGATTGAGGTGTTTTCTTGGAAGTTTCTGATGCAAAATATAATTCACATCCTCGTTGTAAGAGACTCTTTTAAAGCACTGCTTTTGGAGGTGCATCCTGCATGCTGATGACATTTACTAGAACATGAACAAAGAATGCCTGATTTTAGAAATGTTGTATATGTCACCATTTATACAATAGGAAGCTGAAAGAAACCTTTAGTACAGCATACACGGTGATAAAGACACTAGTTGTGAAATGCTGGTTTTATAAGTATAATTCATTATACTTTCTTTGATCCAGTGTTACAAATTAGGGTCACTCGTGTCAGGAGATTAAAACCTTTTTGTCTCTCTTTGATATCAAACTATTCTTTCCCAGTCCCTTTTATCTTGCAGAGCAGTGCTGAATTCCACAGCATCTTTGTCAGTTCGCTCGTGTTATTTGCAGCAATCATTTAATTGGTTTTAGAACTAATATTATTTAGTCATACTGTCATTTGCAGCAACAGAGGCTCTTTAACATCCTAAAAGTGTTGAGAGGCTCCAGCATTAGCTGGGTAAGCATATGTCTAAGAGAGACCACAAAGAATTTTGGGACCATGGTGGGAGTGCATGGTAGCTAAATTGGATAGAAAAAGAAAAAAACCATACAAGTCAAAGTAAGATTGTACATCAGAAAAACTACAGCAATCTACTGAAAATTAGTAGATGATAGTCATGAGTAGCTTACAGTGAACCACGGGTACCAGCTTCCCTGAAGCACAGAAATAGGAACTTGGAGAAGCTTGTAAAAGGTATCCTCAGGGAATCTTCCATTTTTTCACTATGATACCTTTAATCCTAGAATTGTCAAGCCACATGGAAAATAATAGTACTGAATAGTTCAGTCAGTTAAAAGTTAGTATTATTTCTTTTATCAAAAATATTAGGTCTTTCTGTGTTTCTGGAGCTGTTAACATTTGTATAAACTTTAAAACAAGTGAAGTCAAGTATTGAACTTGTATTGCTCTTTCTTTTTTAATTTAAGATCATTATCTGTGACTAAGCAGACTCTATTCAATAGAAAGAAAGAACTTAAAGCCAATATTTTTAACAGATGATTCAACGAGAGGCAGAAGTAAAGAATAAGGTAACTGCTGTGGCGTTGACAGACTCTGTTCACAATGTGTGGCATCAAGAAGTTGGGAAAACTATTCGAGAGTGGATGCGAGAGGTGAGACTGGGTTTTTTTTGAAGAGTTGGGGTATATATGTCTGTGTATGGCTCTCTAAACATGTCTTTATCTGATGACCTCTTCCATTTCTTTAGGGTATGAAAGACAGCACATGGAAATTTTTTGTCCATATCAGCCCCTAAAATAACTGAGATTAAAGACATTTCTGAACTTCAAAGACA
>NW_010249110.1:0-497 GCF_000690775.1 Eurypyga helias | reverse complement strand
TGCTGAACAGCAATATAGACCCATGTACCAGGGCAGCCCGTGCACTGACTGATATCTGGAGCAAAGTCCTGAGCACACCCCGCGCTCCTGGCTTCATCTGGCGATGGTGGAAAGCCTCTTTAAGCTCTTTGCGAGTCAGTTTGATGATTTGTACAACTTGCAAAAAATCCTTTCTCTCAGCAGTTTTATGAGATGTAATTACTTCTGAAGTGCTCTGAAGTTTTGTGATGAAAAGTCAGAGTATTTGCTGCTATACAAGTACCAGTGGCTAGTTGATCCAAGAGGATCTGGTGTTCGTTCATGGCCAGCATCATTGTTACACCCTTGGGTGAAGGATGACGCCATGTGTTCATTATTCTTTTCATACTGAAGTATGCAGTTGCTAAGATTTTTTTATATCACATTTTTTAAATTAAGAAAAACTAAACCTCCATTTATGAGTCTCTTTCCTACCAGATCACGCTCATGTCCATGTTTTCATAGAATCATAGAGTGGT
>NW_010249109.1:0-9636 GCF_000690775.1 Eurypyga helias | reverse complement strand
TTCCTTCCTTCCCTCCTACCTTCCCATTCTTCACCTGGAATGAATTTCACACCTTTTTTCACACCTTAAGGCTGCCTGTTTTCACTTCTAGTATTTGATGGGATTTCACACCTTTGCTTTGAGGATAAAGTTGGCACTCTTAGCATCTTTTCTAAATTTTTTCCTAATATTCTGTCTAAGCTCTATCTGTATTCTTGTTCTTAAATTGTATGCATCCTGACCTGTAGTACACATCTCTCTGTTGCTGAATGTCTTCTCCCCTGCCTGGGGTGACACCCTTCTGGTAAACAACTTCCTTGTCCTTTGTTCTGTGAACTGATTTGCACTGCTACTTTCCTGCCTACCTGAAAGCTGTTTATTTCACTCACAATGCTGTTAGATGAAATTTTATGCTGTTTATTTGGGGTTTATAAAAATACTTCCTCCTGTTGTAATGAAACTGTTTCCTTTTAAATACTTCAGCTGTTATGAGAACTTCCTGAAGTCTGGTCTCAGAAAAGGGTAGAAGAGGAGCATATTTGGCCTAAACATCACGCAGAACATCCTCCATGTTCTCCTAGGGGGATCCTGCATGCTTTTAGCAATTGAACTGCTTTGTCTTGATACAGTTCGTGTATTGAACAAATCCAGGAGCTGCTCTTGAGTTGGAAATTATAACATTTTGGATAAAATCTTTCTAAGTCTTATTTCCCCTTGTGCAAAGTGGGGACAGCTCACGTGCTAACACCAGTAAGGTCTCACAGTGCACCAGAACAGGGAGCACGCACTGGGATGGGGCATGTATTTGTACCTGCAAAGTAGTCCTCAGCGAGGATTCCCTCAGCTATCCCTACAGCTACAGACACCAGCACGCTCAGCTTGGTCTGAAGCCATGCATGGGAGAAGGTTAGATGGACCTGGCACCCTGGCTGTCTGGTGATTTCTTTAGTGATACAAGCAGTGAGACTTCACTGTATAACTTCAAAACTCCATTTTATGATGAAGTTGAACAAAGCAGACTTTTTTGGTGTGTGTTGAAAAGCATGTTCAGCAAATGTATTGCAAAGTTGTTGTGTGTCCATGCATCTACAAAGTAGCTCTCAGAGAGGATTTTGTTGACCATTGCCAAACATGCAAAGATGTGCATGTGGTAACTTTGGCTGAGCAAACAAAGGAACAAATGGCAGAAAGCTACAAGTCCCTTTACAGCAATATGTGGGTTTGGATTTTTTTTTTTCCCCTCTTTCCCAACATATATCAGTTAAATCTTCTCATCTTGTAATGTTAACTTGATAATTAATAATCTGTAATATTTTACTTTGTATGATACTGTCCTCTTAAATCTCCATTGCATTGTAAGACAGACATTCAGACACACACAAACCTAAGCCTACTATGGATCTTCTGTCAAGTCCCCCTGCTAGATCAAAAGCTTTGAGCTGCCATTGATTGAATCCATGCTAGATTTCCTGGTTTGAAAGACAGTTCACAAAGCATTGCACTGTTCAATTGCATGGAGTAGTTGTATCCAGAATTGCCATCTCGTCCTCTGAATTTGGATCTATGTTCTTATGCAGATTCAAATATAATACAATTAACTTGAAAATTCTTCTGGATTTTGAAATTTTATTACCTTTTATGTTTTATCAAGATCTACTTTATTTTTTATTGACGTACTTTGACATCACACAATTTCTAATCTCAGCCTTTGTGGTTTTTTTCACCTCTTCCTTGCTCTGGAATATCATTGTAAGTAACATCTGTCCTAGGCAAACCCTCCAGAGCTTCACATTGTCCCTGCTGGCACTCTGAGAGTCAGAGTGGCTGAATTTCCCAAAGGCTTTCTGAATCACAACCCTTGCACAGTCAGGGTTAAAAGGTTGTCCGGTAATTTTTTCCTGCACTCAGCTTAATTTGACAGAAAAGATCTTTGGCATTTGAGTCTGAAAAAGACTTTTGGTGGATTTTGCTATATTTCATCAGTGATTGGCAGGAGGTATTGTAATTATTAGGTGGTCTTTGAAGTCTAAAGGACTAATGCTGACTTAAAGGTTGCTTGGCCTTCTGTCACTGTAGTGCTGAGCCCATTTTTAGCTCTTGATTTGCAGGATACTATCATCGATGTACTCAAAGTAGACTTAAGGAAAAAAAAAACAACAATGCTTTCTAAATTGCCTTTTTTTTTTTTCCACAGATTATGAATTTTGTTGGCAAAGGAGTGATATGAATGTAACACATGTAGATATCTGTATGAGACATGACCTAGCATGACATTTTGATTAAGCAGCTAGAGATACCAACATCATGCATTAAATGGACTAACCACTGATGAATCTCAAAATGAAAACTGCAAACTTTTGTTAAGTAAGCCTATTCCTAAGGAAATGAGTGAGTGATTTGTTGTTAAAAGTGTAGTTATTAAAAATGGACACTTGCCTAAAAGTTACACCTTAGGTCAATAGCAGTTGGGTTTTTGTGGTGGGTTCACTCTGGCTGGAGGCCAGGTGCCCACCAAAGCCACTCTGTCACTGCCCTCCTCAGCTGTGCAGGGAAGGGGAGAAAATACAATGAAAGGCTCATGCTCGAGATAGGGGCAGAGGGAGATCGTTCATCAATTATCATCACAGGCAAAACAGACTCGACTTGGGGAAAACATAAATTTAATTTATTACCAATCAGATCAGGGTAAAAGGAGAATTAAAACCCAGAGGCACTACCACTGTTGCTGATGGGCTCAGCCTTGGCCAGCGGTGGGTCCATCTTGGAGCCAGCTGGCATTGGCTCTGTTGGACATGGGGTGGCTTCTCGCAGCTTCCAATAGAAGCCACCCCTGCAGCCCCTCCCACTACAAAACTTTGCCACGCAAACCCAATTTTTAGGGAAATGATAAATTTTGCATTCTTGAGAAGATAAGGCTAGGTAACAGAGTGATCTCCTTTGGTCTTCAGACCTATTAATCTCATTCTTACACTGCATAGAGCCAGTCTGATACCGAGCCTCACTGAAATCAGTGCAAACCTTGTGTTACTTTTAGTGGGTCACACATTGATTTCTAACATCTGGTTTATGGTATTTAGATTGTAAAATTACTGAGGCACTGGGCTTCAAGGGTTCTCATTCACAGCATGCTGAGTACAATGGGGTCCTGGCCAACAGTTAGTATTGCCCTTGTGTTCACTTTGCTTTTCCAGTCAGTGAAAGCTTCATTGAGATACAATTATTTTAGCTTGATGCTATTCCATCATAAATCCATATTCACATCTTAGGTAACAGAATTTGTATATCTGTCAAAGCTATATATTAAATGACACATTTTTTGCATAGGACATTCCTCTGCAATTTCAAAACTGTAACCCAGTGTTACTGGACAGCCTTAATTGCACCTATATGATGTGATGTGTTGTGCTTTGAACTGTGATTTTACATTGCCACTTTCACTGTCTGGAAAGTTTGCATTTTTCCCAGACTTTTTTTGTAGCTGTCTTACGGTGGCTCTCCTCTCTCCTATGATTTGTGCTAGTATACAGTATCTCTGTGCTGTACTAATTTTCATAGAATCATAGAATGGTTTGGGTTGGAAGGGACCTTAAAGATCATCTAGTTCTGACCCCCTGCCATGGACAGGGACACCTTGCACTAGACCAGGTTGCTCAAAGCCTCATCCAGCCTGGCCTGGAACACTTCCAGGGATGGGGCATCCACAACACCTCTGGGCAACCTGTTCCAGTGCCTCACCACCCTC
Source organism: Eurypyga helias (assembly GCF_000690775.1). Classification (NCBI taxonomy): domain Eukaryota; kingdom Metazoa; phylum Chordata; class Aves; order Eurypygiformes; family Eurypygidae; genus Eurypyga; species Eurypyga helias. Next base: position 5,915 of record NW_010249109.1, on the reverse strand, counting down.
TCCATGAAGAACTTCTTCCTGATGTCCAATCTAAATCTCCCCACTTTCAATTTAAACCCGTTACCCCTTGTCCTGTCACTACAGGCCCTTGTAAAAAGTCCCCTCCCAGCTCACTTATAGGCCCACTTCAGGTGCAAAAATTTGTGCTATTTTGTTTTATCCTTAAGTCTTTCCTAACTGCATCCTCCCCTACCCTATTTAAAGTCCTGATTTGCAAAGAATGTACGTGCCATCTCACTGAAATCAGTGAATTTCTGCACTGGTTGCACCTTCTCACTGCAGGCTCTGCACCACAGCCTGAGTGTTGGATGACTCATTCATTTTCTGTGCTGCATTTCTGTGACTTTGCTGTTTCTCTGTATAAAAATTAAGTATAACGATTGACACAGGAAAAAAAAGTGCATGTATATGTTTGTGACTGATTATCACTGCATCTGAATAATTAGTAAAATACGGATTACAAACCCATGTCTCTTTGGAAAAAGATGTCTCCCCCCTTCCTCCAGGGAAGAGGGGATGGAAAAACAGCCTTTTAAAGCACTTGGCCATTCTGCCACCTCTGTCACAAATCCGGCAGGCGTAAGATGTCAAGCTGTCACAATTTTGTGACACTGGCCCACACTGGAAACCTGTTTGAAATATCAAGCATTTGATAAGTCTGGCTGAGGTTGGAGAGAGTGATTACATATCTGAAATCATTTGCATGGTGGTTCCTTGGGCCAAACTGGCCTGAAGGTGTGCTTTTACAGTGGCTGTTGTTTTAAACACATGCTGGTCATACACAAACTCTTGGCAGTTCCTTCAGTGTCTCAAAGGCCTGTGCTCTCCCCGGCAGACAGCAAGAATTTGCTCTGATTTTTTCCATTTGAAGTTCCCACCTCTGCACCCCGCCGGTGGAGCCCAGCAGCAGAGCACATGGATTCTGGTGGCTGGGACATGGGAACCTGATCTGGACAGATTTCCCTGACACCGTGTAAAAGCCCCTGAAGCCTGTCTACAGCAGTGTTTGCTCCATGTTAAGCACCAATGCCATTTCCACATTGCTAAAATAGCTCTAAATCTTCCCCCTGCAGAGAAGGCTGGAGACGTTGAGCTTCCTCACCCGTCTTACCTGTCATGCATCGCAAGGAAACCACCTTTGCCTGGGGTTCCTATTTGTACATCCTTTTGTGACTCTGTAGTCCTTCCACTGAAACAGAAAAAAAAGCCTGCCAGAACCCATTTTTAGTCACTTTATACATTCCAGATTAATCAAACTATTTCTCCTTTCTATTTTCTAACCAGTTTAGATTTCTTATTGGGAATTAAGTCCTTTCCCCACTCCCTGAATCCCCAAGCCTGTGTAGACTGCCTCATATTTTACAGTGACTTAATGGATGCTTTATAGAAACCTTCCCTCAAAGTATGCAAGAACAAGATAGTGTGTGTGGGAGGACAGACCACCTTGTAAGAGACCCAAATTAAATAAAAGTGCCAATTCTCATGTAATGGATGAATGCAATTCTGGAAGCTTTGCAATTATTTCTTCCCAAACTGGAAGAAGTTATGCAAGCATAAAACAGCAGACAAGTATTTTATGCAAAATATCTGTTAGGCTGTCCAGGGAAATCTCACAATTCTTCTCACAAATATAAGTAAAAACAACAATTATGCATTAATATAAACCCCATGCTAAAGTCAACTCACAATTTAAAATACTGTGCTTCGTAATAATAAAATATAAAGAACTATGGGCAAACCAGGTATTTAATAGACCAGCAGTTGTATTTTAATTAGGCTGTGCATTTATAAAATGACATAAAATAATCTCCAGTGAATAATTAATTTTAAAAGGACTATTTAAATGTATATTACTTTGAAATAACTGAGAAATTTTTAGAAAACTGTTACTATGGGAGGAAATGCTACTGTGAGGTTATTTTACTTTGTCCTATTCTTTCCGGTATTGAAGCAACTGGAGCCTTATATACTTCACCTGCCATGCCAGAATGCCTACCGTCCTGCCCAAAGGAAACGTTTATTATACACCATCACTGGTGGATGAGGCAAGTGCCAGAGTACTGGAGGAGGATGGGCTCAGCAGGCAGCACTGGAATTAGACCCCTGCTCTGCTCTGCACCGAGATTCAGCAGCACTGGTCCAGGAGACCCACCCAATTTTGTGGCTGTGCTCATCTGTGCCATAGGTTGAGTAGCCCTGCTGATGCCCCTGGGACCTCCCTCAGGTCAGAGCCTGGCTGGTCTGAGCAACAGGGACTCAAGGAGAGTCTGCCTAGGTATGAAGACTGTGCCTGTACTTCTGCTGAGTAAGCAAAAGCACATGGGCCAGTGTTGCCCCATGTGCTCCTATGGCTTGCTCCATCCATAGGCATCCCTTGCATCTCAGGGCATCATCTGAGACATCTGGCCTTGCTCACCTACCCTCCTGCTTGTTGTGATTTAGGGTCAGCCGGCAACAAAGACCCACACAGCTGCTCACTCACTCTCGGCTCTCCCTGTTAGGATGGGGAGGAGAAAATACCAGGAAATGTTCTTGGGTCGAGACAAGGGCAGGGAGGGATCACTCACCAGTTACAGTCATGGGCAAAACAGACTTGACTTGGAGAAGAAAAATCAATCTAATTAGATACCAATCAAATCGGAGTAGGACAGTGAGAGACAAAACAAAATGGATCTTAGAATACCTTTCCCCCACCCCTCCCTTCTTCACAGGCTCAGCTTTGCCCCCAATTTCTCTACCTCCTCCCCTCCAGCAGCGCAGGGGGATGGGCACTGGGGCTTGTGGTCAGTCCATTTCACATTGTCTCTGCTGCTCCTTCCTTCTCAGGGGGTGGGATCCTCACACTCTCCCTGCTCCAGCTGAGGAAGCTTCCAGAAGCTTCTCACAGGAGTCATCTCTGTGGCCCCTCCCCACTACCAAACCCCACCACCACACAGACCCAACACATCTCTGCATGATGAGATGCAGTGTTTGCAGGATGCTGACGAAGGGCACCAGCCTACTGAGATCACCCACCATTCTGAAAAACAAAACACCAGATTTGAGATGCCACCAGCATCATAACACCACACAGCATTGCTCCATCCTGATTTCTCTGCTTCTTGGGTGGATTATGCAAACTGTGCAGAGCAGTGGCATTACCCATACTTGGCAGCAGTCTGTAAAACAGCAATGCCATTTGTGCAGTCTAACACCCACCCATTCCTTCCCGTCATGAGTCCCATACAGCAAGAGATGATACATATGGATGCAAACTATTCCCCAGGTTCTCATCCTAGTCCTGGGAAGCCAGGACACAGCTAGGGCTGTAGTTTTGTACTCCACTTGATAGTGCTGCACTGAGGCAAAGTTAAAGTTGCAGGAGTCGAACTGCCCCTTTCTCAGCCCTTTAGTCACCTTACACCCATGCACTTCTCCAAATAATGGCTTCACCTGTGCCTAAACCAGGCCAAGGGGACACAACCATCAAGGACGCTGCTGTAATCACTGTCAAACATAGCAGACATACAAAAAATACATGAGAGTCCATTAAAACTGAATAAATTTACCATTTTCTTTATTTTCTAGTGCAGAAGGAGCTGATGTCATTTGGTGTCCATTCTTCACTCTCATAAGAGCATGACATTCTTGTTCTAATGCTGCAGTCAAGTAAAAGAAGGTCTCAAGCTCTTGTCAGTATCGGGAAGCATGGACTTTTTGGGGCTAGGCTGGAGAAATGGCCCGTTGCCAGTCCCCTTTCAGTGACAATTTTTAAGTCCATCCTTAAACTGTTTTCTTTTTCTCTCCAATTGATGTGACTTCAAAACCACTCTGTTCAAGAGGAATGTTCTTGTTCACGCGACTGTTTTGAGAGGAGAGAACAGAAAGTTTTGGTGCTTATTGCTTTCTACAGGTACACTTTAATGGCAGGTGCCTGAAAGAGGAAATGATGTGAAAGACTTCAAAGATCGTAGCTGACTGGCAGTGAAACTCGAAGTAAAGAAAGAGTTTTCTAGTGTCCAGAGCCTAAAAAAATACAATTGGAGGGAGAGACAGAGTCTCTGCAAGTGCAAATAGCAGGAAATCCCAAAGCTGGTCTCTGCAACACTGTGTCCTGATACCGTGCAAGGGAACTGCAGGTGTTCAAGAGCCCCAGAAACAGTTGTAAGAAACAACTCCTACTCCAAACAAGCTTGAGCTTTTTCTTCCCTTATGCATTCTCCATCTGGTTTTCTACATCTCTCACCATGTTTCCTTTTAAGTTTTTTTGTTGGTTATTCTACTGCCAAATTACCCCTTCTGTATTCCCTGCTGCCCTTCTAGCGATCCTTTGAATACCTCCCTTTCAGTCACATATGGTCACATACAGGAAATTAGAAAGTAGACGACTATCTAGCTTAAAGCAGACAGAAAATCTTTCTGAGAGTGCTCTAAGAGGTTTAACCCAGATCAACCCAAATTCATCTTACGTGAATATATAAAAATACGCATCGTTTGCATGAACATATGAAAAATGGATGCAGGCCTTCCAGATGAGACCTGCACATCACTAAATCAGCCAGGAAAAAGCACTTTCACTCTTCCACAGGCTGATGATTTGCTAATAATGTTGTTAAGCACGAGGCCCCTTCGTTAACTTCTAATGGCTGGTGGCACAAGAACTGCAGGAAGACCAGGCAGGAGCCGTTACAAAAGCTGTGCTGCTGCTGCCACCTGAGGTTTTCTTCTGGAAATACAACCCTTGTGTGGAAGGGCTTGCACAAAAATTCGATGTAGATGGAAAAGGGAAGCCGCAGTTCATTAGAGCCAGAAGAATCCAAGAAGAAGAGGCTGTTCTCATGGGCAGCCCCAGGCTCACAACTTTTCCAACACTGCACAAGAGCTGTACAAGCTGTTCTCAGTGCATGCTGCTGCAGCAACGCCAGTTCTCCCTCCTCCCTGCCCTCGCCAGCCTGTCTCCTCCTTGCCCTGCACTGTCACCAGTGCTTTCGCAGCCTCTGCCTGAGACGGATCAGAGAAGGGACACAACTAAATTCAAATGGTTTTTAGGCTGCATCTAGAATACTGCACCCAGATCTGGGCCCCCCAGTACATGAAGAAAACATCAATGAACTGCACTAAGTTCAGCAGAGGGTCACCACCCTGGAGCCCTTTCCCCATGAGAAAAGGCCAAGAGACCAGGGCTGCTTCATCCTGGCAAAGAGACAGCTTCAGGGGGACCTTATAGCAGCTTTCCAGCACCGGTGAGGAGATTATCAAAAAGACAGAGGCAGGCTTTTTCCTGCAGCGCACAGTGGAAGGACAAGCGACAAGGGGCAGAAGTGGAAAGAAGACGTTCAGACTGGCTATATGGAACACCTTTTTCACTGTGAGAACAGTCAGGTAGGGCTAAGGTTGTGCAGTTGCCATCCTGGGAGTTTTTCCAAACCAGTCATGACAAAGCCCTGAGCAACCTGGTCTGATCTCATAGCCAAGCCTGCTTTGCACAGGAGGTAGGATGGGAGCCCTCCTGAGGTCCCTGCTGGCCCGAATTACCCTGTGATCCTACCATCCTTAAGCCAGTTGTGTCTTCATAGATCTTTGTAGCTGTGTGATCTGTTTCAACTTCACATGCAAAATTATTTTTAGCCGCTTCTACCTTGACCTAAGTTAAATTAAGGATTGCAAAGCAACCAGCGAAAGTGAAGGCATTCCAGCATTACCGTGCCACCAGTCTTTAAACCCAGAATATTGGACAACTCTTGAACGGGCTGGGGTCTACACACACTGCTCCAGAGTATCTACAGCATGGCTGGGAGCTCTGTCCACCCCACATGCAGGCATCTGTGTTGAGCAGCACATTAGCAACACTGGTGCCCGAATCCATATCGTCCTGATATAGCTGTGACAGAGAGGCCATTGGGGAAAATGAATGGGGTTTTTTAATATTTTTTTAA
>NW_010249108.1:0-2302 GCF_000690775.1 Eurypyga helias | reverse complement strand
CGCGCAGCCCGGCAGGTACTGGGCTGTAGGCTCAGCGCGGGGGGGTGCACCACAGCCGGCTCCCCCGGCTGACCCCTCCGCAGCTGTTGGCTGCTGGGCCCGGCTCATCCCTGAACCATCTGCATCGCCGCAGTAGGAGGGCGAGCAGCGCTCTGAGTTTACGCCGCCGACGGACAAATTTCCAACCAGGAAAACTTACAGCTTCAGTACTAGTGCTTCTGCATCTACACCCTTTGACACCCACTGGCAATCTTATCTTGGGATGAGGTCCTGAGCAGACTCTGCTTCGAGGCTGGAGAGGACTAGTGCTGTCTTTACACCGTGGGGCCCTAGACCGCCTGGGAGGTGTGCTCCTTCATGAAGATACCGGTCCCATTTAGGATGGTATGCTGGCCAAATGATCCTCCATACTGTCCAGCTGCAGAATAAAATTGCTGATGATACCTTCCTTACCTTAAAGTGCTTCATGGCACACCCCAGGAAAATATTTACTCCAAACGCCAGTTTTTTGCCTATCATTGTACGTGGCATTACCACCTAGTAAGATCAAGTCCCAAGTAGATGGCATTATTTTGCTGTTAAATGCAGCTAGCCACAGTGTATTTCTGTAATAACAGGCAGACTGCCCATAAAAGACAAAGAATGTGGAGTTCATGCTGATACGCTATTTTTGACTCCTGCCTTGAGACCAAAGAGCTGCTGTACAGTGCATATGGACTGTAAAATCCCTGCATGGCTTCGAATATCCTGTCAGGAGACCATATGTGTTACAGCATTTAATATGAGTTTGTTTTTCTCTCCATATGCTTATGTAACTGCTGCTAAGGTCACTAAAAACTTTGCATATGTGCAGGCAACCAGAATACCTGATGATCTCACTTGAGAATTCTCTGCCCTTTTATTTTTGGTGATTTAAACCCACTTTTTTCATGGATGACCTTGGTAAGCGCATTGGAAAGCACATGATCTAGCCACTGCCCCTGAAAACTTTGCATGCTGTGCAAAAAATGAGTGTGTAGTTATGCAATCTTCTATTTGTGTAAAAACAACCAGTGTCAACGCATCTCCCTCTTCATCACAGTTAATATATTATTCCTGTGGTTCACACTGGCTGTTGTCTCAGCATTTGTGATGTTTTTTAACCATTGTTAATTAACAATTGCAACACTACTTAATAGACAAAGAATGGGTTGCACTAACCAAACATATTCTGTGATAATGAGATTTATTCTATAGCCCCGTGATTTGCTATTACAGCTCTAGATTAGTTTGGCATCCATGCAACGTTTCAGAAATGAAAACAAAACTAAATGCTGCGCATATTTAGCAGCGAGTTGTAGAACAGGAACTATGGATCTGAGCTGCGCATGGCTGCAAAACAGCACAAAACCCCTTTGGGAAGTCCTCTGTGTGCGTGCCCCCATGCCAAAACACCCAGTGTTTTGTTCATCCATGGAGGGCAATTTTTTGGTTACCCCTTGGGGTGGGGACTGCGCTTGCTCCAGGCACTGCTGAACGGGAGACCATAGCTGCCTTCGGCCTCAGTAACAAGCTAGTTCTGTCAAGGATGGCCTATTTTACCTCTTGTGAGCTTATTACAAGGCTTCCCAGGCCACAGGTAGGAGCTCATGGGCCGTGTTTGAGGGAGCTGTGCTGTGGTGGGTAGCAGCACACAGTTCTGGCTTTTCTTTCCAGCCCTGCCTGGAGACACGCTGCGTGCTCATTCCCAAGCTCCTGCCTGCATCCTCCCATTTGTAAAACGAGGATAGTCCATGCTCACCCACCCCATAGCACTCTTTCAAGGTGCAGTTTACTGATATTTTTAATCACTGTTTTATTATTCTTTACAAGTTCTGTGCCGAGTCACTGCTAGAGACTAAGCTCAGGAAGGGAACTGTTGCCCTTCACCTGAAGCGCTAGATTTAAAGTTGCCCTTGTTGCTACCTGAGGGCAATAACATGCATCTGTGAAGCCATGACAGAATGGGGATGGGGTTTGATGTAGGCAGTATTCACCAAGATCACATGGTCGTTTGAAAACCTGCCACTCAGGAGGTTTTTTATTAAAATGACTCATTTTTAATTTGGATAATGTGGATACACATCCTTGTGTTTAATGACCTGAATCAATCAACTGAATATTTTGTGCTGTATTTCAGCTATTGAAAACACGTCTTTTTGCTTTTGTTAAGACATTGGATCACTCCCATTCCCACTGAAGTCCATGAGAGTTTTACCAGTTGACTTAAATTAATTCTCAAAATCAGCATTTGTATTGATGGTTGATGAAAAACTGGACATGA
>NW_010249107.1:0-3197 GCF_000690775.1 Eurypyga helias | reverse complement strand
ATAAAATAAAATAAATAGAACAAAATGCAGGGAGACTCCATGGAGAACACAGAACCCAACTCCAAACGACCAGCAGCAGAAGACCTGCAGTGATTCTGGGTGCACTCTGAACCTCATGCTCCCCAAAACGCCCGACTGCAGTTGGTGGGACAACCCACACACGCAGAGGTGGGCTGGTGGATGCCCATTACAGACAGTGGGAATGGGCCTGAGATCAATAAGAAAACCTGTGTTTTTCTATTCTACAGCTTTGGACAGCTTGAATTATTAATTTCCTTCGTTACCGTGCCTGGATCCCATACACATTGTCACTCAGCAACATGAACCGCTTCATTTCATAAACACAACTTGGTTTTGGCACAATCAGTTCATATAAAATGCCACTTGCAATGGCTTAATTGACCTGTCTTGGGCTTCTTGCACCTCGGAGCAGGGAGGTACTGAGAGTCTCTTGAAATCAGATTCATTTTCACACAGCACCTAGCGAGGAGGATGCTCCATCGGGGCACAGCCTCCAGCCCCGGGAAGGAGGGCATTCCCTCAGCACACAGCCAGGCGAACCCTGACCAAACCCACCCTGGTGAAACCAACCCTTCGCTGGCCTGAGAGTGCTCGCAGCGTCACTCAAGGCTTTGCCCTCCACATTCTCCATAAAACCATTCCAAGAGGCTTTTACGTGCCACTGACCACCAGCCATGAGCACTAAATCGTTGTCCTGGCTGGTTGCTGAGCCCTGAAATTCGTTTGTCTCAAAGGCTGGGTGCCGCTCTGTGTGCAAGGGGCCTTCCCGATACTAGCAGTTTTATTTATTATTAATATTGATCATATTAATGACAAACGGCAAATCCGCCTCCATGATGGATCCTTTGGATTTCACCTCTGCAAGAGCCCCCGTTTCTTTTCCCTGCGAAAGAGCATCTCTGCCACCACCACATCCCTGCCACCAGCTACCTGGAATTCTCTTCCAAAGGGATGCGCCTGATGTCTCAGGGCTGTTAACGAACCTCTCGACAGCGCCATAAATTTACAACTCTGTTTACCAACGTGACCTGCCGGTCCCCTACCCAAGAGGCGTAACAGGTAAATAAGCCAGGCAGCTCAGACACTGGTTAATAATTCAGCCGGTCCTAACGATGCACAATCATTGCGGGGACGTGCACCCGTCAATTTTAACAGCGTTAAACAGCAACCAGTAAAGGAAGGAAAAAAAAATCTTTCAAGTAATGTGATTAAGAAAGAGGTGAAATCACCCCTGAGAAATATCCCCATGGATCCAACCGCACGCACCGGCCGCAAGCAGACTTTTCCTGCCCCCTCCAAAGATTTTTCCTGGTCTGGAGCTCAGATTTACTAATGATGGGGCACGGCAGGGAGGAAGAAACAGCAGGACAAATCAATTTTGAAGAACAAGAGCTCGCCCCAGGCGAAGGCAGATGCATGGAGAGAACAGCAGCTCCAGACCTGCTCCATAGCGGAGAAGCCCGAGTCTATCCGGGCTCCAGGTCGCACCTCCCAGCCGGTTCCCAGGTGCTCGGGAAGGACCTCGCAGCTCCTCGCCCTGCCGTCGGAAGGGCCATCTGTCACCGCTGCCAGCGCCCAGGGGAACGTCTGAGGTTTGCTGGGCTCAGCTTCGAGCTCCTGCTTTCACTTGGGGGGCTGGGGAGAAAAAATAGGGGAAAAAAAAAAAAAAAGGTGGGGGAGAAAAATATGAGGAAAGCATCTGCCCTTGGGCAGCTTTTTGGGTTTCTATAGGATTTGACCTGGAGCTCTGTGATATTTTCCCCTCCCTTGCCAGCGACGGGTGTTCCCCATGATTTTTTTTGCGCCCCTGCTTTACTGCTCACCGCCTCTACTTCCCGACAGATCGCTTCCCATCATCTGCACTTTCCAAGCCAGACCCTCTCCCTGCCGCCCTGCTCTTTCTCCATCCGTGGCCCATAACCTGGAGCAGCACCTCAGCATCCCCGGCAGCCAGCTTAGGCTGTTTTTCCTCTAAGCCACTTCTCCAAGGAGGATGCAGCCGTCTGCCAAAGCCCAGCCTGAAGCAGCACGGACCCCTCTCCCTTTGGAGGTGACTCTGGTGAGGAAAGGCTGCATCCAGGACTGTCAGGAACAGCCGGGAGCCCCTTGGCCCCGGGCACAGACACCCCTGTTCCGCAGCTTTGGCAGCACGAGGGACAGAAGACAGGGCTGATTTTCCAAGTTTGTCAACCAGAAGAAAAGAGACCTGCAAATCCTTGGGATGCTGTGATGCACTGGGAAGGGGCAGGGATGGGGATAAAGGTGTTCTCCTCCCTGCAGCCACCTCGCGAGCTTGCTGCTCCCGTTGCAGTGGAAGAATCACAGCAGGGCTGCTCTCCTCCAGCTTGCAGGCAGCCCTGGGGTGCCCCCCTTCACCCCAGCCTTCAGGAGCCCTTCTCATCCCAGGGATTTTCCAGGAGCAGGGTCATCCCAATGCCATGGTTGGACAGCGGGACACCGTGGTCTTGGCCGCTTGGTCTTCTAGTTCCCGACGCGGTGCTCCCCCCAGCAGCCCAAGCAGCACCCTGCTTTGCTGAATGCCAGCACCTTGTTCTCCCCCAAAACACACCCACAACTTCCCTTTAACAATTCCTAGTGCTGGGCTCTTCTCAAAAGCACAAGCACCACCTCACTTCCGTGAACACCACCACCTCACCCTCCCCCAAACCATACCCACAACCCTGCTTTAGCAACTCCCAGCACCGCATTCTCCCCAAAAGCAGGTCCTCAACCTTCCTTCAGCAATCCCTGGTGACACGCTCTCCCCAAAAGCAGAGGTGCTTCCTTGCTTTCGTGAGTATCCGCAGTGCCATCTGCCCAAAATCATGCTCAGGACCTGCCTTCATCACTTCCCAGTGCTGTGCTCCCACCAAAAGCCCAAGCAACACCCTGCTTTGGTGAGGGCCGGCACCTTGTTCTCCCCAAAAGCACGCCCACAACCTTGCTCCAGCAATTCCCAGTGCCGTGCTCTCCCCAAAAACACACCTATAACCTTCCTTCAGCAACTCCTGGTGCTGTGCTTTCCCAAAAGCGCAGGCATTTCCTTGCTTCCATGAGTATCTGCAGCGCCATCCCCCCAAAATCACGGCCACAACTTTCCTTCATCACTTCCCAGCACCTTGTCTCCCCAGGATCATGCCCATAGCATCGTCCTCTCGATTCCCAGTGCCGCGCTT
>NW_010249106.1:0-1125 GCF_000690775.1 Eurypyga helias | reverse complement strand
CCCTGCCGGCAAGCCACGGCCTTGCGGCACAAACCTGGGAGGGGTGGCTGTGAGGCTGCATTAGATTTTTATTTTATTTTTATTGTTTGGCCCTGGCCGCCGCACGAGGCCCTTGTCACCGCTCTGGAGGTGTGCTAGATTGCAGCCGGGTCCTCGCGTGCCCGTTGCGGGGACACTGCCATTACTCACAGCCACCCCCCGCCCCCGCTCGCAGAAAAGCAGCCCAGCAAAAACTAAAAAATATTTTCTCATTAAAAAAAAAAAAGGTGGGGAGGGTGAAACAACGAGCAGGGGAGATGGATTGCGCTGTGGCATGGAGATGAGTGCGGAGAAGCTATACATTAATCATGGTGAGAGGGGAGGGGGGGAAGAATCCTACAGCTCTATCAGGAGGATAGAAACGATGTCGTGAAACGATGCTGCTGCAAAGGGCCAGGCATGCCTGCTGCTCGCTCCGGGCTCGCTCCCTGCCCGGGAGCAGGTCCAGCTGCTGCTGGATGGGGAATCCCAGCTCCCAAGCTGAGGGGTTCAGGCTGGGAGCACCCGACCCATCTCCCCTTGGCATCCTGTGCCTTCTCCGCTTTGCATTAATGTACAAATCTTTAATGTCTCATTAACCTTGTCCCCCGCCCCTGCGCAGGATCTTCCCCTGCCCCCGCGCAGGATCTGCCCTGGGTGCGAAAGGAGGAGGTTGTGAATCATAACCCGAGCATCGCTGCTGCCATCGGAGCAGAGAGCAGTGCCAGCGCTGCCAAAGGCCGTGCCCCTGGGGTACTCCCTGCTCCCCAGAGCCTTTCAGCTTGCCCTGGAATTAAGAGATGCTGCTGCTCCGGCTAACGAGCGTGTGTGGCGTGGTGCTGCTGTTGCTGTGGCTGGAAGGGGCTATTTTCATGGTAAGTAGTCAAAGGAGCTGCTCAGCTGGGCACGCGGTTCCCACAGGTGACTGTATGTCCCGGGGTCCCCTGTCCATCCCACACACATCTTGGTTCTTTGCAGCACTTCCGAGCCTTCTGGGAAGAAGGAGACAGATTGTTGTGCAACAGAGCTGGTCCCGGGGTCTTCTTTACAATGGGTTTCCATAATAATAACAATAATAATAAATTATTGTTGTTGTTATATTTTTAT
>NW_010249105.1:0-1369 GCF_000690775.1 Eurypyga helias | reverse complement strand
GGAACAGTGGGACAGGGACACGGCCGATGCCTCACGCTAACTCACGCGTGCCAGGATGGCACAGACCCCACCGGCTTAAACACCGAGGTGTGCACGGCCCCTCGTTAACGGCCGGAGATGCTTCTCCTCTGCGACTCCGAGGAGTAGCTCCGGCTCTCCTTGCTTGGCGTCCCGAGCGGCACCTCACAAGCACCAACTCCAGCCCGCGGTTACTTCTCCGTCAGATTCGCGGGTGCCACGACATTCCCCGTGGGGACGACATTCCCCCCAGACACAAAGGGCTCGTGCCCCTGCCACGCGGCGGGGTTCAGCTTGTGCCGGAGCCGACATCCCTGTGCGTGCCGAACCCCCGGCTGTTCCAGGCTGCCTGAATTCTGCGGGCAGCGGGGGAGTTGGGTTTCTAAGGACTGTGAAATTCTCGCTGTCGCTGCAGCACTTTGCCAGGGACCCTGATATTTCATGTATCTGGGTCAAGCCGATTCCTTCTTTCCTAGCGCATTTCAGGAGCTGGAAGCGCTGCCCTTCCCCGCATCGAGCCGCGTGTCAGGTCCCGTCACCCCGTTGGGGCGAGTCCAGAGGAGACCCCAGAGATGCTCCGAGGGCTGGAGCCCCTCTGCCCTGGGGACAGGCTGGGGGGGTTGGGGGGGTCAGCCTGGAGAAGGGAAGCTCCAGGGAGACCTCAGAGCCCCTTCCAGTGCCTGGGGGGCTACAAGGAAGCTGAGGGGGCTTTTCCCAAGGGCAGGGAGTGACAGGACAAGGGGTGATGGGTTTAACTGGAAAGAGGGAGATGGAGATGGGACATCAGGAAGGAATTCTTCCCGCAGAGGGTGGGAGCACTGGGAGAGGTTCCCAGAGAAGCTGTGGATGCCCCATCCCTGGGAGTGTCCAAGGCCAGGCTGGATGAGGCTGGGAGCACCCTGGGCTATGGAAGGTGTCCCTGCCCGTGGCAGGGGGTGGCTTTAAGGTCCCTCCAACCCAAACCATTCCAGGATTCTCTGATTCCAGGATGAATCGTTGGGCCAGAACTGTCTGCAGAGCATTTCCTTCCCAAGCAGGGGCTCCCTGTCATTCCCACAGTGGGAATTTTGCCCAGCACACCTCCAACCCCGCGCTGAAGCAGAGACACCAAGCGCATCCGTGTGTGCCCCGGCACGGCAGCTCTGCCCCAGCGGGATGATGCTACCGAGGAACCAGCAGATCTCAGCCCACCCCCAGCCCTTTGGCAGACTTGAACCTGCCCGCAGCAGGAGACCAAGAGCCGTCCTGGCCCCTGCCTGCCCGGAGCATCGCGCGGCGCCGCTGCTGGCGCTGGGAGACCCCGGCACAGGGGGGCTGGGGAAGCTCTCCGAGCACAGCTGGCTCGCCCGAG